>NW_005054315.1:2079464-2152594 GCF_000277835.1 Geospiza fortis
GGATCGCAGCCCGGCCGCAGGGGCCGCTCCCTGCCCCGGCAGCGGCGTCGCCGAGCGCGGAGACCTCCGGCGGGGGGGGCGGCGTTACGAGCGGGCTCTTGTCTGCCTTGCAGGGGTGGCCGTCCGGCGGGAGGGAGCCCTGAGCCGAGCCCCCGGCCGGGGAAGGAGCGAAAATGGACATCTCGCAGCTTCCCAGTGCACGTACTTTCCTTTGTCAGTAAGTAATTCCGCTCGATAGGCTTTTGGAAATAACTTTTTTAAAGTCGTATTGTCGCCTTTAACTGCAGAGCGTTATCACGTGCTTGTTTTGCACTAGCTTAAAACAATATCGTCCTTATTCACCTTTCCCTGCAGGGATACGGGGCTTTTGCTGATCCTGATGGAAGTTGTGCTGTCAGCCGTCAAAGTGGACGCTGTAAGTAAAACATCTTCTGACTTTTACTGAGGAGAGAAGAGGAGAAAAAAGCAGTTTCCTTGGTACCAATAAGTGAGGAACTGCGTTTTCCTTGCCAGATGGCTTCTCTATCTTTCTATTAAAAGAAACAACTAACAGATCATCTTAGCAAGCCTTACAGATTGCTGTCTTCAACAAAATGATGTTCAGCAGAGCAGCATAATGCTTCAAGTGTCATGTTGTTTGAAGTATTCCACTGTTAATTTTGCTCTGATTGGGTAATTTGTTAAAATAATAATGAAACAAACCCACCAATTTCTTTATTTTTGTGAGAAACACACCAAAAATGCAGTATTCCAGATACCAATGAGTACTTTAGTATAGTTAACCTGCAGGTGAAATGTCTTCATTTACATACAAACCTCCACTAAGGACTGTGAAGCTCATTTCTACAAGTCAGAGTTTAGAAACAAATTGTTGTTTAAATTAAATTGCTAAATCAAAAAATCTGCCATATAGGTGGTTGCAGTTATCTACCTAAGTTGTTGATGTAAGCAGAAGTTGCATCATTGTCACAAGGATGTGAAAGCTGTGAGAGATAATGCATAGGAAAGTGCAACATTTGCCTGTTACAAAGCTTGGTGAGTTTAATGGAAAGATTGTCATTAATGGGAATAGATTTTGGATCAGGCCTGAATATAGGAGACTGAGGTTGGTAGGCTTGGCTTGTGGCTGCATTTATTGGTCAGCCACAAGTGTGGGTGAGGCTCTGTGGTCATGTGCTAGTGGGACTTTGATTACATTTTTTCAAAAGCTATCCTACTTATATTTTAATCCTACTGTCTGCAACTTCATGACTTTGTGTTTATGTGTGTTGATAGGCCATATCTTTGGTGAGATGGCATACTGTGTTTAGGGACTGGGGAAATACTGTGTTTAGGGACTGGGGAAATACTGTGTTAGGGACTGGGAAATACTAGGGCTTTTGCAGCAGGTGCTGTGACACAGGATAATCCTGCACTCCAGCTGCAGTTGGCATGTAGTGCCTGCCCGTCAGCCTGCGTGGATGGTTGATCTCTCCACATCATGCCTGAGCAAGAGCTGTCTGTCTGGGGACCCACAGCCCTGTGGGAAGGGACAGGAGCAAGAACCTTAAGTATCATGTGCTGCTTGTCTTTGCCTCATTTAGATACAAACATTGTTCTGCTGCATAGTGCTGAATGGATGATAAAATTACCATGTGCTACTGAAACCAGAGCAGGCTGGTGATAACTGCAAATGTTTTATGCCCAGTAATGATATCACTGGGATCAGTTGACATAAACCAGTGACGTTGTGACTCTTCTTTTATGAAGTTGTGTTGTAGTGTGCATAGCATGATACCTGAGTTTTAGCTATATCATGGACTAATTAATTCTCCCTCATGTCCTTACAGTCACCTGCAGGCTGTGGTGTTAAAATAGAGATATACTGAACGGGTGTTCAAGAGATCTCAGTTAATGCATGCAGTCTGATCATAGCTGCTTGAATCTCCACATACTGGTTTTCCCAGAGAATCTTGAAAAAGTAAATTGGCTTGCTTGAAAGTTTAATTTCTCAGATTTGGTAGTTCCTAAGGTGGTGGCTGTATAGGAGGTGAAACACTCCAGTGAATGTGAATGGGGAAGTCTGGTCATGTTTCCATGAAAAATTGAGCTGCACTGCCACCACAATATTTATCCCATTTTCCACTCATATGCTGCTTCCTTCCCTTGGTCAGCCCAGGTCTTTCTGTAGTTGTGTGGTGAGCTGATTTGGAAAATTCCTTGTTTGTACTAATCACTACCCCAAAAAAGAAGAGGGGTGAGAGCTAACTTTATCCTGGGTCAGATCACCACTTGTATTCATAGAAACCTGGGCTGGCGTGGGATTGGGAGCAGGCAGCTGGGGGTGGGAGGAGGGTTGGCCTTGGTGCTTGCAGTGCCCACTCTGGTCAAATATGTTTGTGAAGTGACAAAGTGGGTGTCAGTGGGAACCAGTAGCACCTGCACAATTGCCAGAGTTGCTGGCAGTCATATTGTTTATGTTGTAATCCTGTTTGTCTCACTGGATCTTCTCCTATTTGTTACACAGATCAATGTTATGAGGTGTTTTATTAGCTTGAATTTAAAAAACTGCTATGAATTATTAGAGTCTGTGGGACCAGGTCTTAAAGTCATGGTTCTGCCTGTAATGAGACAGGCAGAGCTGCTGGCTTTGACAGCCATATATATGTGAACGAGTTACAGCTGCTGGACATAAGTGGTGTTGAATGAGAAAAATTGCACATAGGAAGAAATTGGAGGGAGATTAAGGAAAGGGCAGGAAAGAAGGAGAGAGGAAGAGAGGAACTCAGAGAGTTTGACTGAATGTATTGCCTGGCAGGCTGCTGCTGGCTGTTAGGGAGATGGATGTTTCTCAGCAGAAAAAGACACGAGAGGAGGAAAAAGAAGGAGGATGTTTAGGATATCAGAGAACCGGAAGAGAAAAAAATGGTGTCTCTGGCAAGAGAAGAGGATGCTGGTTGCAGGCTTGAAGAACTAAGGAAGAGAAGTCCCTGAATGGAAGTGCCAGGACAGACAGCCAAATGGGGTGGATCAGGCACAGTTATCTTTAGCGCTCTTGGCGTATGTTGGATAGTGATGTTAGAGGCCTCAAATAACTTTGGAACTACTCTGAATTGTAGATTCAATAATTCACGTGGCTTAAATAAAATTAAGTAGTATTAACTACCTGAAGTTCAACTAAGCTTACAGATTTCTTCTCCCTTTCTGTCCCTGCTAATGCATTACATCAAAAATATAGTTCTTGGGTATTTTTTTTCTCTTCGGAGATAATGTATCTTCTGCTAATGCTGATTTTTTTTTCTTTTGTCTTCCGAAAAGAACACTTTTCATTAAGTAGTTTTGTAACATTTGATTACTTTATTGGTGTCCTCTTAGTATATTTTTTAGCTGCCTCTAACAAAAGTTACTTTTTTTCCAAGTTATATTCAGATGAGAGCAATAGAATCCCAGCAAAGAAGGAAATAACTGTAAGATCAAAGAAAAAAAATAGAGAGAGAATAAGTTTGAATAACATCTGCAAAAATAACAGCAAGTAACAGATCACAACTGTCATTATAACAGGAGACCATATATAGTTATATAGAAAGAAAACTGTTGAAGTAGTGCATGAGATAGAATTATTTTCACTTCTGTGAGATTTGAAGGGGATATATCATGGAGGATGTCATCAAGTGGAAGAAGCAATAGATCTTTAAAAGAGAAAATAAAACCAACACTACTATATACTACTTCTGTTGGTTTTGTCATGAAATTAGATTGCTGACATGGGGGCCTAAGTTATTGCTCTAAGTTAAAATGTGTCAATGACCTGGGCTGTCTCACATCCAGGTTTTCCCAGATGTGTCCTGTTTTATTCCATCTGGAAAATTTTGTCTGGTTGAAACAGGAGGGCTTTTTTCATTAACACAGGATTTCCAGGCTAAAGAAGCCAGGGTGGAGTCATCACTTGGCCCATCCTGCTTAATGTGCCTACTGTAAATGTAGGCACTGGGTCACAGTGTGAAAAATAGGGTAAGGCAGGCATACTGCCCAGGTGATCTAGGAAGGAGGCATCAATCTGATGGATTGATTTAATCGGCCATGTTACTTATTTGGTGCATGCAAAGTGAATCCATCTCTTCCTGGAAATACCAGGCTCCCTACCTGTGGGCCGCTTTAGAAATAGCCTAGGAGATTCCCCAAAAAGATACATTGCAATCCTAATTTAGAACAGCTTCATTCGAGGTATATCCACACTGACAGACATGGTTTATTTATATCTGATTAAATAAGTGTATAGTTGGGCTCATGTCGTTATAGAGCACGACACAGCACAAAGTACCATGACTCATCATCACCATCAAGTACCATGACTCCATCAGAAGGGTGCAAGAGAGATTTATTATAGCAACATGTTGCTTTTATGCTTTTTCAAGATATTTACATTCAGCCAACATACACATTCACTGCCCATTGGTTATAGGAAAGAAACAAAGTTCTCAGTGGGTGACCAAGGAGCCACGTAGTTCTGTGAGCCACCTAGAGTCTGTATCTCTTAACTTTCTCTCCTTCATCACATCTCCATGGTGACAACCTTGGTGTCTTCCTCAGGAGAAATATGGGGCTTTCCTTTATCTTCAGGAGGCCTTTGCTGGCTCACAAGAACAGCACAGAATGTCTTTCCTGCAGGCTCATCTTTGAGTATGAGTGGTGTTCCATAAGAAAATCAGAATAATGATACCTTGAAAAAATCACTAGCATTTTGGGGACCCTCCTAGCACATCTCATTGCTTTATTCAAAATTCCTTTGAGCCGTGGAAGAATTATAGGGTAGTTAAGAGAGGACTCTTTCCATGTTCAGTCGTGGAGCTGACAGGAAGGGGCAGCTCTCTTAAAGAACTCTGAGAAATCCTGAATGAAGGAGGTGGCAGCTGCCTAAGGCAAAGCCCCTCATTTTCACTGCCATCAACAGCCATGTTTTGGTCTGGCAGTGCTGTTTCAATGCTGAGGGTCACAGAGTTTGTATCACATTATGGACAGGCAGCAGGATGGCTGCCCAAGTGGGAATTTATTTTTGTTTTTTTTAAGAGCCATGACTTCTCCCATCAACATCATATGATGCCAAGCACATTCACAGCCAGTATTGCACACATGGAAATGTAGTCATGGTTGATAGCTTTGAATTCCTTATTTTTGGTCCCTCCTTTCTTGTGTGCTGTCTGCTCCACTCATCAGTAAGAGAGTCTTTTTCTTGTTGCACTCGAAATTCTCCTTGAAATTCTTTTTATCTGCCATGCCTATGAAACTGATACTGATTCTAATTTACTAATTAATCATTCTTTCTTGAAAGATTTCTTTAAGAGTCATTTGTTCTATGTCTGTGTGGAAAAAATTAGAGAGTCTATTCTTTGTATACAGTCATATCCTGTATAAGTGAATCAAGTTATTCATGCAAGGACAAGACAGGTTACACCAAAAGCAAAATACTGTATCTGCCTGAAGTTATTGATGATGAGGAGGAGTTTCTTGCATGTGTCCATGTTTTTTGATCTCTCTGTGCCAAGTCACCTTTACTCACTTTTTCTTCTTTATAGATCAGAATTATGCTCAACTATACTTAATATATTCAAGTTAATTCTATCTTGTTGAGTTATTAACTGGCATATCATATGTCATGCTGCATTTGGTAGCCGAATAGACAGAGTTCTGTCAGCCTCCCAGAATTCTCAGAGTTAAAATGTTGATACTGAGAGACAAGAACCCTGACAAGGTAAACTGTCATGTAATAAAATGATGTTGTTGTTTTTTCACCTTACTCTGAAAGTAGCTGAAGTGGTTTCAGAAATTCAGCATTGCTTTTCCTTGGCTTTTAAGGTAGGACATCTGGGTTTTATTGTGTAGTGATTTTACCACAGGAAGCCCTTATTATGCATTATGAGACTAAACATATCATGCATTTTTTAAATTTTGCACAAAAAATTATTTGTAGGTCCAAATATATCTGCCTTACTCAGAATGTAAAGCTGCATTGTGGCTTATTCAGTTATACAATAAGCAAACACATTTGTTATAAATATTTTAATTCAGTAGTCAAAGCATATTTTGTATTAGTGTTGGGTTTGGGGTTTTTTGCAGTAATACATTTCTTATTTCAGACCAGATTATTCTTAATTACTTCTTTGCTTTTGTTTTGACAAGCCAGAAGTTGGCCAAGGAGTGGAACATTCTTCATATCATATTGTACTGATCCAAGATCTTCTGAGAGTTCAATGTTAATTTAGTAGTTCACATAGTTTTGCCTAAGAAGGTAGCTTATCTTGCTTTATTCCCAGTGCCCTGTTTGCTCCTCAGGAGTAAAAAGCACGGTGAAATTTGCAGTGTTTCCTGATGTTTATCAAGAGTTATTTTCTTTAAAATGGCAGCACCTAGCTGATAGCAGCAGCGGACTCAGCTCACAGTGAAAGTATGTGATCTTTATCATAAAAACATTTCTGAGTGACCAAGGACCAGCACTATTGGTTTCCACGTGCCCTTTTTTGTCCATTTGGAAGCTGAAGGTGCTGGTTTGATACGAAGAAAGCTCCTTGTTTTCACACCCTAGAAACAATGTGTAGCAAGGAAAAATGCTCTCACAGTTCATGAGCAAACTTGCATTTGTGTGATTAATTTTCCCTACGTCAGCAGAATCATGTTTTTGTTGCAGTTTCTCCTCTTTGACAGTCAGAGTGTTTGACTAGGCTGCTGCATCTTCTGAACACACCTGGTTTTGTGCTTTCAGTTTCTGCCTTTACTTTAGTGCTTCCCAGGAACGAGGGGTGATGTGGTTGTGGATTGGGCAGCAGCAGAGTGGGCTGCTGCTCCCTGTGGGCTGGGGAGCCCAGAGGACAGATCACAGACAGGGTGGGGACGTGGGCAGGACACGTACCCTCCAGCGGGTCCAGGTGGTCACCAAGGGCAGACACAGCCCTGGAGGGCAGGGCAGGGCCATGAGGATGGAGCCAGGCAGAGGCCAGGCTGGGGAGTTTGCCCACAGGTGAAGGAGGCCGGGGTGGCCTGGCACAGGCATGGCTGAGCACAGCTCGGGTCAGCACCGAGGCCCAGCACTCGGCCAAGCTCCCAGGCTGCTGGCAGGCCAGGGGGGAAGCCCCACTTCTCACGGCCCTTTTCCCACACAGCTCATCTCTCAGCGCCCTGGGAGCGCAGCTGCACCCGGAGCTGGCCCTGCGCCCGCTGAGCACACCCGGGGCTCCCCTGGGCTGCGACAGGGAGCCAGCCTGAGGCAGAGGCAGGCAGCAGGTCCTGGTGCAGCCCAGCTGGCTGCAGGGAGGCTGGGAAGCTGGAAAAGCAGATGTGTAAGTTTCAAATTTGTGGCAATTTTACAGAAATCGACATGTTTTAGGAGGGCCAGAAAAGAATTTAAAAATTGACCAGAGCCTTCTGTGTTAATTGAAAGGGCAGCATCATTTGGTATATCAGTCCAGGAATAGTTCCTCAACAGGGGACTTTTTGTCAAGAAAACCCCCTGATTTCCAATATAAATTTACTAACAAGTTCTATTTTTATTTTAGAAACACGAGATCAGAAAAACATTTAGATCATATCAGTTACCGGGGATGCACACTTACTGGGATATTTCAGGCGTCCTATTTATTTGCAAATGATCCTGACCTTTATTTTGAAGTAGCTTTCTGAAGTTAGCAAGTAAAGATCATTCAGATAAGTAGGGCTTGGCTTATTTTTGGCAGGTCCTAGCTGCAGATCCTACCCACACCTCTTCTCACTATTGGATGATGCAGCCAAATAATAAATCCTTTATTCCAAGTATACTTTTCCTTTATAGTTCACCAGACCCTTAAAAGTCTGACCAAAATCACTTGAATATATAATCAGACTGTATACGGAAAAGTAATGCTGGGCAAAGTGAAATATTTTGCATACAGCACATTTGTTTTGTTCTACAATTGGAGTTTTTTGGGGGTTTGGGTTTTTTGTTGTCTCCTAGTTTGTGTCATTATAAAACAACTAACTGCCTCAGGTTTGAGCCTTGTCACAAAGCACAGCTCTGAGCTCCTGAGTTTTTACATCCGATGGATCTCCAGGACCTTGCGTAGCCCAGGCATCAGTGCCTGAGCAGTGTGGCTGTCCTTCTGTCCATCCTCTGGAGGCTGCAGCTCCTGGCTCAACACTGAGCTGACCCCCCTGGTGCACACCCCAGCCTCCTGTGGAAACACAAGCTTGGAAACAAACCTGTTGCTCATCAGAGATAAAAAGAAGGGAAAAAGCCATCTGCACAAATTGTCAATTCTCTGCCTGTACCGCATGGGTCTCTGTTGTCAGGTCCTGCCCATGCTTGTAGGGAGCAGGATCATTTCCTGGGACAGGAAACTGGGAAAGCTTTGCAGGCTTTCCCTGTCACCCTGGTGTGCGTCTTGCTCTCAGCAAAGTGTTGGCTCCTGCTGCTCCATCTGTGCAGTCCCCGGGCATGCTGCATATGGATAAGGAAAGGCATTCCCACATTCAAGCTGCAGCCTCGCTGACCCCGTGTAATTGATGTTCAGACACCTGGTCTGAGTCTCACGGCATCCTGAACACATGGACCGAGACGCCAGGGTGCAATTCCGGGAGGACAGCAGAGCTGCTGCCGAGGCTGCCGGAGTGTCCTGGGCTGAGCCTCGGCGCAGGGAGTGGGCAGAAAGGAATGCAGGGCTGGGAATAGCCGCTGGGGCCACGGAGCATGGGAAGCCTGCATATCTCCTCAAGCCAGCAGCCAGAGAAACAGTCTGCTGGAAACAGCCCAAACGTCTCCGCAAGGAACTTAGGAAATCTTAAGTGACACTGGTTGAATGGGGAAATGTAAGCATTTTTCTTGCAGTGTGGGGCTGAGGCTGCATTTCCACCAGGTGCTTTGCAGGTTTGTGGTAAGAATAGGCGTGAAGAAGTCAGTGTGAAGTTGTCCAAATCTTCTGTCCTCAGTACATGCCCAGGAGGTAGCCAGCACATCTGTTATCTCTTAACTCACTTAGGCATAGAGGCTGCTTCCTCTCTGGCTGTGTCCCTTACAGTAAACCGCAGAGTCCCAGGTGCATTCTCTGCCTTGTGGTCAGTTGGCACAGCCTTTCCATGTCCATAACAGTAATAGCCTGCTTAGTTTCCAAAACAGGGTGGCCCCTTAGAGACTGCCTCTGCTCCTTACATTATGCTGACTCCTGCACCATGGCCAAAACTGTCTTTGCAAGCAAAGCAAGTGAAGCTTCCTAGCCCAAACTGCAGGCATTCAGGAGGCTGTTCTGACAGCTAAATGGTACAGATGGTCAGGCTGTGGGGCACAGGGCTCCTTTACACATTAGTGTAGACCTGGAGCATGTGTGCCTCAGACTGACATCGACTGGCTGGAAATCAGGGTCCACTCTCCTTTCTCACGTGCATCATTGTATTGGGGAGTTTTACCAGAGTAAGAATGGAGTAAAAGAACTGAGCAGCACTATTGCCCATTAGAATAGGAAATTTGTGCCAAGGAAGACCCAAACACTTCCTGATAGTTTTGTTTTAAGCTTTATGTGATGATTCATGGCATTTTCATGCCCTATCTGTTGATATTTCGCTTCAGATAAGCAAAATAAAGGACAAAAATAAGCATATAAGAAGCTGTAACTTCAACAGGTCACAAGTCAAATTGCAAAAGCAGGGGTATCAAAAAACTATTTACTCATCCCTGTGTCATACCTAAGTGTTAGGAAAAGTAGTCCTTCCCAACAAAAGCAAAGTGACTAGAATATTTAGTGACACAATATTTAGTGACTAGAATATTGCCTACATCCTTGTTTTCTGGTGGCTTATGTTGAACATCCCAGCTGCACCTTAATCTGTTCTGGAGTGTCAGCACTGCAGTGCATCTTCTTCAACTGCCCCACGCTCCAAAGAGCTTTTCCAGGGAACAAGTGAAGGGCATGGCAAAAATGTGCTCTTTTACCTTGTGGTTTTAGAATGCAGTCAAGAACAGGTGAGTAGTAGAAGGGAAGGGTTTTAATTGTCCTCTTTTGATGTGTACTGGGGTTTGCCAGTTGTCAGTCACATAATGCCAGCTTATAGTCTAGGTTTCTTTCTTACTTTTCTATTCCACTTTTTTCCTATGGCAATAGGTTTTTATTTCTTTGCGAATCACAGCCTTGCTGCCTTAGCTATTAGGCTATTAATACTGCCTTAAAAAAAATCTACTATGAGGTCATCTGTTTAGCTTTTACCTTGGTCTTAGAGAATAAGGAGAAAACTGTGAGACTCCATCCCTTCAATGATACAGAGATTAAAAGGATCAGTACCCATTTATTTTTAATAAACAGACTTAATTAGACTCAAAAAGAGTGAAATATTGTACTGGTTTTACAACAAACCATCTATACCTGAATCCCTTTTAAGAAATTATTATTTAAATAAACTTATATGGTTGATGAACTGGGAAAAATCCAGGAAAAAAGAAATTTCTCATTAACATTTTATGAACCTTTTTTCTCATTAATCTTTTATGAATTTATGTCATCAAATTGAGAGCCAAACACCTGATACCATCCATCCAATGTGTGATTTACCCAACACTGTTGTTTATGTTTCTGTGTGAGAGGGGAAACTTTAAACTCTCCTTGTTGTTACTAGCTCATAACAATTGGTTTTGTGTCTTCAAGGGGATAATATAGTACCATTCTTCAAGAAAATGTTGCCTCTGCTTTTACAACTCTAATCTCTTGCTTCTGGTTCATATTGTCCCTTGGGGACACAGTATCACATAGAGTCACAGGTGAGTAGATAGGTGATTAGTAAGGTAGCTTGAGGCTGTATCATAAATCACTTTGAAGATTGGGACTGTACTCTTGAATTTGTCTGAGTAAGGAATCCTGTGAGCCCTACAGCAATGCACTTGCATGATCCTGTGCTGCTTCATGCTTTGAACCAATTGGTCTGTTCTTTTTCCAAGGAAAAACATACTGCAGTTACTATGAGCAAATCACAGGCAGCCAGAAACATCATACTGGCACATTGGGAGCTCTTTGTGTATAGAATCCAGTTTCCATATAGAGATAGATTCCATGAGGCTTGTCAGCTGCAGTGGAACTATAGCATCTCAAATTAGGGATGATGTAATTTTTACTACTTCTTCAAAGTATTTAATTTTCATTCAACATGATTTCCATGTTAGTCATGTATCATTCGCTGTCTTCAGTAAAGTCAGTAACATGTGTAAACAAGGAGAGAGGAACTGAAGTACAGTCATCATGCATTATAAATGAGGAGGAGACTGAGATCCGCCCTGGACACGTGTTCTTAGACTTGAGGCTACTAATCTTTCATTAGGCTCTAAAAAGAATGTTCCATTAAGACAAAGGCACATAACTTCATAGAATAGCGTACTTAATTTGGGGAGATAAAAGCTCATTCTCCTCAGAAAAAAAAAAGGGATATAAAAATGCCCTTCCCGCGTAGTTTCACTACTTACCCTGCAGACACAGTCCATGGAGAGATTACAGTGCTGCATGCAGCTAATGGGCAACCCCATCTGACTGTGCAGAAACTCCACAAACCCATGTGTGTACATAAAGAAAAAATAGGATTTTTTTTTATTTAACAGAGGGACAGAAACCATCCTAAAATTATTTGACTGGTATCCAAAGATCCCCCAATGTTTGCAGCATTTCTGTAAACACAAATTTAGTCTTTTCTTTAAGGAAAGTCCTATTCTTCAGTAGCTAAAAAGCCAGGCCTCAGTCCATTTTTGTTTTTTTGTTGTCAGATTGATCTGAAGTTGTTTCAGCTGCAGAAATCTTGCTGTTTAATCTCAGAAATCCTACTGTATCTTCCTACTTCCAAGTTTGTCTACTGTCAAAAGTGGGTAGTTTTCCTAAGAAAGGACATGGGAAAATGGTGAATTAAAATCAAAGTGCAAGGTTGTTGCTTGCTTTTTTTTTCCCCTCTTGGGTAAAAGACTAAATCAGCTTTGCCATAGCTTCAAGAAATTTCCTTTTTTTCTGACATTTCACAGCCAAATTTTAGATAGTCTGGTTATCCTTTGGTAGAGAGTCTTGTTAGTAGTGTTAGCTGTCCAGGCATCTTTCAACTGAGCAAAGAACACAAAAACTGTACTCCAGAGCACAAGCAGGAAAGACTTCTGACCTTTTGATCTGATGATCTGTTCCCAAAATCTCTGCATGTCCAAAAGCAGCAAGACAAATACCAGAAGTCTTGGAGAATTGAGGCAAGGGGAAGCTCCAGCATTTCACAAACAGAATGTCTTGGTTTGGAAAGACAGGAGTCTGCTAAGGAAGGCAGGAGCCTCCCCTGAAATGGAGAATGTAAACCTCCCCCCCACCCCTCTGCATTGCTATAATTTTCAATTAAGGGGCTCTCAGGCAAAAAAAGAATAAAATAAGCAATGCAGTCCACTAGAACAACACTGACAGAGTCAGAACCCAACCTGACACCCTGTCGGCCAGCGTGTTGGTGGTAGTCCGATTGAAAATGTGGCTGCAGTCCTCCTGAAGTATCAGGTGTGGTTCTGTTGGAGCAATGAGGATCTGTAGAGAAGGATGTAGTCTTCCTCTGAAGATCCAAGAGGAAAAGGCAGCTGCTGTTCCTCTGGGAAATCCCGTGGAGAAAAGCCGTGCTGGAGTTCCAGAATCTCAGACTATATCAGGGTAGCAATGCTTGGCTCCTCCCTCTGGGCGGAGCATCTCACAATGGGATGTTATAGTTCTTATCAATCATGCACTGATATTCAATAGTCTGTTATCAGCAGAGGTCCCCTCCCAAGGGAGGTGTGAATGTGGTCACTCAAAGAGAGAGATAAGGCAAACTGCCCACTTGACAAAGGTAATTTGCCATACAGATGGTAATGGAAAACATCTTGCATGCAACCTTCAACACAGAAGAAGGGAGCAGCTGTCTGAGGAGCCCAGCTGCAGCACAGAGCTCACATCCAAGGCTGTGAGGGACCTGGAACTGAGGTTTGCTGTGAACTCCCGTAGCTCTCCTTCAAGCATCAGACTGCCCACATCAGCCTTCACAACAGCAGAGCTGCACAGACTCTCTTAAAAACTGTCAGCCCTCCAGTACCTAAAGGAGGCATAAAAGATGAAGACCGACTTTACCAGGATGTGTAGTGATAGGACAAAGGAGAATGGCTTTAAACGGAAAAAAGTTAGGTACAGATTAGATATTAGGAAGAAATCTTTACTGTGATGGTGATGAGGCACTTGAATAGGTTGATCAGAGCAGTTTTTGAAGCTCCATTCCTGGAAGTCAACAAGACCAGGTTGAATGGGGCTTTGAGAAACCTGCTCTAGTGGAAGGTGTCTTTGCTCATGGCAGGGATGTTGGAACTAGATGATCTTTAAGGTCCCTTACACCCCAAGCCATTCTATGGAAACATAACCCCAAGGAGAGATCCATAGTTGACAAATTAGGGAGAATGAGCAAGCCAGGACTTGCTGTCTGTCCCTCCCTGTGGTGTTGGTCTTACTGAAGTCATGGTGCAAGTTAATCACAGAATCAATGAGGTTGGAAAAGACCTCTGAGATCATTGAGTCCAACCTATGACTGAACACCACCATGTCAATCAGTCCATGGCACTCAGTGCCACATCCAGTCTTTCCTTAAACACCTCCAGGGACAGTGACTCTACCACCTCCCTGGGTAGCCCATTCCAATGTATCATCAACCTTCCTGTGAAGAGCTTCTTTCTAATGTCCAACCTAATCCTCCCCTGTCCCAGTGTAAGACTGTGTCCTCTTGTCCTGTCACTTGTTGCCTGGCAGAACAGGTTGACCCCCACCTGGCTACAGCCTCCTTTCGGGTGGTTGTAGAGAGTGGCAAGATCCTTGCTGAGTCCTCTCCAGGCTAAATAACCCCAGCTCCCTCAGCTGCTCCTCACAGGACTTGTGCTCCAGCAGCTTCACCAGTCTTGTTGCCTTTCTCTGGATGCACTCCAGCACCTCAAGGTTCTTCCTGAATGGAGGAGCCCAGAACTGGACACAAGACTCAGTGTGTGGCCTCATCAGTGCTGAGTACAGGGGGACGATCACTGCTCTCGTCCTGCTGGCCACGTGGGGACACACCAGCTCATGTTCATCAGGCTGTTGACCATCACCCCCAGGTCCTTTTCCACTGGGCTGCTTTTCAACCACTCTGCCCCCAGTCTGTAGCTCTGTCTGGGGTTATTGTGACCAAAGTGCAGCACCCAGCCCTTGTTGTTGGGCTCAGCCCATGGATCCAGCACGTCCAGGTCCCTCTGCAGGACCTTCCTACCCTCCAGCAGATCGACACTCCCATCCAGCTTGGTGTTATCCTCAGATCTGCTGGTTTGTGAGTCATGCCCCAATCTGCATGAGGCAGAAGGTGTGCATTGCCTGGCCCAGCACACAGGGGAGAGGGAACTCATTCTCCCTGTTGGTCTGTAAGCAGGTTAACCATTTTCTCCTCCTTAGCATTCAGTACACACATCCCTGCCGTGGTTGCATTATATTAACTGTAACATCTCTAGCTTTGAAAATAACAGGGAAAGAAATGTATCCGAGTGGCATTGCCGCCAGTACAGGTTACTGAGCTGGCTATATCGCTAGTATGAGAGTTACTTTCAGCAAGCTGTGTGTTTCTGCAGCAAGAACGTTCTGATGAAGTCCTCTAGGAGATTTTACAAATGCACTGCGACTTTTGCTATTCAGGCCAGACACAGAACCCAAGGTAGCTCACTTGAAACTCATTTTTTAAGTCTCTGTGCTGTATTGCTGTGCTGCATTAAACATGCCTCAAAAGGTCACATTTCCAAACAGTATATTAAGCATGATTTGTAAAGAATTAGTGGTGTGGGATCTCAGTATATTGTTGCATGGATTCTGTCTAGTTATTAAGGACATGTGATCAGCTGCTTTAAGTCTAAATAATTAAAGCTGAAAAACACAATACTTCCCCAGCTCCACTGTTTTTCAATAATTAACTTCAGTGTTATGAGAGCCATTTCGTGCCACCAGCTTTTAAGCAGAACAGCATGATGTCTTCAACAGAAAATTCCAATTTTTGTGTGTGCTACCAAATGGTCTAAAGTTTCCAGTCAGGTTTTAAAGTGCAACAGGTTTGTAGAAACCCCCTTTAAATCAGGGGGTTTAAGCACACTTTGGGTCAGGCTCTAAGCATTTGACCTTTTCTGTTAGTTGCTGCAGGATACAACAGAACACAATAGGATTGACTGGATTTAGTTTTCAGGGTAACAATTAATAGAAATTCTTCCAGTGTGTGCTGACAGTGAGATTTCATGTTAATCGTTACTGAAGTTCTGCTTTTCAAGCCTCCCCCAGGTAATAATGAGTGACTTAACATCGCATACATCTTTAGGCTTTCCTGGTGTTGTAGCTGTATGTCCTGTGTATGTCCTCTCTGTCTGTGCTGATAAACCTATTCCCTCCTTTAAGGAGGTTCAAGTTTTAATTTCTAAGAACCAGAAATTGAAAATAGGGTCCTGGAAAAGTGAGTCAGAATATGTCACCATACTGGTCACCTACATTTGTTACCAACCAATGAAGTTTTGTCTGGGGTGAAGTTATGCGAGCAGAGAGTGTCCTATGACACCTCCTCCCCCACGTTACACTTGTGTGAGACCTACAGCACTAACTGTGTTTCCTCTCTCATCTGCAGTCCTTGCCTATCATAAGCTGAAAGTACAGGCTCAGTTTGATAGAGAAAACTTGATTAATGTGGCATATTGGTGTAAAGAAATATATGGAAGATATAAAGCAAGACTGATATTTACAAAGTAGGCTGTGAGAATTTCCTGAGTTTAATTCATGCTTGAATTACAGTGCCAGTTTTGGAGAAACATCCCATCTGTATTTTTTTGTGGTTTTAAGTGCCAAAGAGCCTACCACAGCCCCTACTAGATTTTTTCAGTAGTTGATTCTCTTAAAATAAACACAGATTGATTTACCACATTGATCTAGCTTTAAAATCAGTCTCTGAGCTTTTGTTTTACCTTTGCAAGGTAGGTGAAAGAGCCTAATGTTACAAGTTGACTAATTTCATTATGTCATTATATAGGTACTATATATATATAAACATTAACATCATTTTTAATCACAGCCAATTAAGGAAAAATAATATTTCCTTTCTCATTTCTTGCATACCTTCCATAAAACCCACAGACCAGGTTATCCTGTCACTGATGCTGTCCAATTCCCCTAGGGATGGTTATTGGATTTTGCAGATAAAACTGAAAGGGAAGTGTGGCCCTTTATGTATGTTGGCAGGCAAAGAGCATCAGAAGCATTTTTGCCTTCGGGATAATTGCAAAATTGTTTCCTTCTTTCTTGTCATCCACCCATGATGCCATCTAATTTGATGTTCCTTGGCTGCTAGCTGTTAGCCTCATTAACCTTACTTGATAGAGTGTTCCAACATTTATGATTCTCATGTGAAAAATGATTCCTGATGGCTGGAATTTGTTTTTCTTTAATTTCTACCTTTGCCCTCTTGTCCTATTATGCATACTAGGCTGAAAATAGTAACTTGAGATTGGTGTGCCTACTTCTTACAGTGTAATGAATTCCAGTTAATGCTCTTGCTTTTTCTTTCTCTTAAGATAGTCATGGAAATTTAAAATTATTTAACCAACAACCCTACTTATTTTCACTTAAGTATGTTTTTACATTTAGTAATAATTCTTCTGTGAAAGGAAAGGAGAAAATTCAGATGTGTATCATTTGTCACTTGGCCTATTTCCACAAATGTGATATTACCCTGATGTTAACTTTGTTGTCTTACTTGGCATGTGGAGTAGGGCCAATGCAATATTCCTGTGGGCATCAAGACTTGACATTTGTGAGGTTAAAACTTCATCAGTCAATGCATTTTCACTCTGCAGAGTGGCAAAATACCAATTCTTAAATCTAAGTACATTTCAGCTAGCTGTGATGATCATTGTCAAATTTGCAGTGGTGGAGAGTGGGAATTTAATCCCTGTTCACAAATAAAAGGGGTTTTTCCCCTTTTTGGGGTCATACAGAGACTCTTGTATACTTGCAATCTACACTGATAGCAACAGATCTTCCCATCCAGCACAGGTCCTCATTAAAAGTACCATCACAAAGGCAGTTCATTTTTATTGCATTTTCTTTAAATTCTGACATTATTAAAAAGTTGAATGTAGGCCTCTTAAGAGCTACTAATACAAATTAGGATTGGTCCATAATGCAGCATCTTTTCTTTATATGGATGCAGATTCATTTGAAATTCTGGGCAATTTTGGGACAGAGTCCATTGTATTCCAGGAAGCCTGTAGTATTATACAAGACTTATCAGAAAGGCTACCACACTGTTTCAATTAGCTTAGAGATTATGTTAAGTCCTTTAAGTTCAGCTGGTCTGGAGCTTGGTGGCTTTTTTCTTTTCTTTCTGTTGTTTACTTAGTTGTTTCCTAATACAGGCTTCACAGGGTGAAGAGAGAAACAAACTGTGACACTTGATACCTAGCAAAAAAAGTCATTCCACTGACAAGAGAACTGTTTACAATTGTTTACAAACAATTCTCCCCAGTCAGACTTTTTAATTAAGTTTATAAAGGATGAATAGAAAGAGGAGATTGTATGTTACCTAACTGGGGCCTTAGGGATGAAATAATGCAAAGAAACTCTCACAGTCTACTTAGAAAGTGCAGCTGTTCATGGCCTGAAAGGATGAAATTGTGGTTACCATTCACTGGCAAGTATTATATTGTAAAGTTCATCCCTGGATATAATTGCTTTTAGGGCTGTTTCCTTTTTTGAGTTTAAAATCTTCCAAATCAAGAGTCTGTTTGATGGTCTCTGTCTGATAAGAATATCAGGCAACTTAGTATTCTCATCTTTGAAAATGGTTACTTCAGCATATACTGAAACATCCACACCTTTGTCTGAACTCATGAAGAAGCACACAGTAAAGGCAGTTTTGGCTTTACTGGCTATTAAAAACCTATTCAAAAGTGTCCACCTTTTGGCTCAGGTCCTATTTTTTGTATAGAGAAGGTATTTTCTGAAAGGTTATCTTGTCTTGGACAAAGTTGGTGGATTAATCAAACTGAAAGTTTGGCCTATGTATACAATCTTGTATAATGTATATCATTCATCCTACATGGAAAAATAATCCCTTCTGTGAATATCTTTAGTAATATTCTGAAGACTCACAAAATTTACTTTCAAAGTCTACTTTTAGGGAAAAAAAATGAGGTTCTTTCAGCAAATTAAAAAATGCTATGCAGATAGATAACTCCAAATGATGTCTTCTTTTCCAAAAATAACCAGAGGTCAGTTTTGCTGGAAAGAAGGTTATGCTACCAAAGTTAAGCATTTACTGAGTCAAGCATTCCAATGCCAGGTTCTTCTGGGAGGTATCCTAAGAAACAGAAGCCTTCTGTGAAGTACTATAAATTCAGCAATGATGAAATAATAACAGGATCTTCTGGAAACTAAATTTTAGAAAGTTATTTCACACTTAAAACAGTAAAATGCATCTTCTCAAGTAAATTGAGACTTTATCAGGCATGCGTTTCTTCCTCCTTGCATTTCTTTTCATGCTTCTGAATGCATACCATACATCTATCACTCCTTTTGCTAGCTGCTAATCTAAGAATTTCTCCACATTGTCAGGAAAAAATAAACTCATACCTGAAAACCTTCTTGCCTACTTGTTGATATAAATTGTTGACTTGATAAACTCATTAATACAAGCTTTTCTCCTTCATAATGGTCCAAGTATTGACAAGAGTAAATGTGCAATGTGAGATGCTTCAGCAAAGTCCGGTTTCAGAAGGTCTTGGCTTCCCTTCACCCTGCATTATCTGGACAGGCCCTGCAGTAGGTCTGGGCCGGCCCTGGGGGAGGAGGTGCCTGCCAAGCCCAGCTGAGCCTGTTGCATGGGTGTCTAGACAGGCACAGCAGGACCTGTTTCTCCTCTGGAGATGTCTCTGTCTCTTCCCTGGTTGCAGAGTCAGCAATGAGTGTCAAACAGACCCTTCTGAGATGTTTCAGCAGCACACCTCATCTTCCAGAAGTCCATAGCCTTTTGTCATTTAGAAAACACTGCTGGTTTGTGCATGGTGACATGGGCTCAAGGCTTTGCCTCTGAGCAGGTTAAATCCCCAGACACTTTTTTATGACTCTGAGGCTTCTGTTTGTCATGTCCCTGCAGGGCACAGCTTATCTGTGTTTCATTGCAACCACACACCCATAACAAGAGGCAACTTCTGCCTTCTCAAGTCCATCCTTGGGGTGAGCCCAGGGGGGGGAAGGATGCTGTTGTCATTATATCGCAAAGGTTCCATACTATTGTCTCCTTAGTGCAAGAGTTTCATATCTCCTTGATGTTTCTCATAGGCAGCTCCTCCAAGCACTGACTCTTCCTTCTTCTCACAGTAGCCAGCTGACTGCAGTTCCCCTCAACCAACCAATCCACTCTTTTATAGCACTCTTCCTATTGGCTACAGCTGTGGCCTGTTAAAGTCAGGCCTGCTCCTAATCTTTAATAATTAACACAGTTGCAACTCTTTAGGGGTAAGATTATTGTCTATACTGCCTTTATTTACTTATATTCTATCCCCCTACAGGCTGCTGCTAGTAGTGATCAGCTCTGCCATAGCCTCTGCTGAGGAAGCTTTTCCTGATGCCAGGAGACAGGGACATAGGGGTTCCCTAAGAGATATGACACGCCTGCTCTGCACTCCACAAGGATCCCGGGTCAAGTGTAGGAGGGAACATGCTTGCTGAAGTGAGGTGCACTGTGTGTTTGCTACCTGGCTCAGCACCCCAGTCAGCAGGGAAGTGCCTCTGCACAAAGGAACACTTGGGAGGATAAATACAGTGTGGTTCTTTTAATAATTTTTAAGCTTGAGTGCATCTCAACGCAGTGGGTTTTTGGTAAAGAAAGATCAGGAGACAGGAAGATGAAAGAAATCTAGTGAAAAAAACACAGTGAGAAAATGAATTATAAAAAAGCAGCAACAGAAGGAATAATAGTGCTTTGTTTATTCTTTCCCTTTTAGCTTTGTGGGCATATAATAGATTTCCACTTCTTGCTCCTACTTTCTATTTTCTCTACCACCCACAGTGTCCTTTCATTGCCTCTCCAAAGAGGCCCAAGAGTGCAGCCACCCTGCACAGACTAACCTGGACTCAAAGGGCAGCCTGATGTTGTAGCCTGAAGCCAGTTGCTATTTGTATAGCAACATGACATTGCAGGAAAAGAGTTCAGTCATGCTCAGTTTGGCTTCTGGTGTTGCAAAAGTAGTACATCAGTGATAGAGTTCTGCAGATTGGATGGAACTAATTATATTAAGTTGTTCCATTAGGACTTGTACGAGTGTTGCATGTAGAAGAGCAGGCTTTTTTGACAAGAAGTTGAATTGTATGAGGCTTCATGGAGCATTTATTTTTTTATCCTTATGAGTTCAGGTTACCTTCTTCCATGAGAAAAACAAGAAAAGGAAATATTTACCAAATTTCCTGTAGAATTTCCTCCCCCTTTCTTCAGGCATTTTCCTTTCTCAGCCTGGAAGAAACCAGCTGCACGGGTAGCATGAAATGTGCTGAGAACCCAATTTCATCTTTCTCCCTGACTGACTGTGTTCTCTGTGACTACCTTTAGTAGTTTAAGTAAGAAAAATCTTAGAATTGTTAAGGTTGAAAAAACCTTTTAAGATCATCAAGTCCTACTGCTAGCCTAGCACTATCACCATGTTCACCATTAAACCATGTCCTCCTCTGTAGGATGAAAGCTTTTCATCTTAAAGGTCTAAAGACTCCAGCCTTTCACTCTTAGTTGGATGAGAGGCAATTCCTTTTCCCAGATATTGTATTTTCCAGATACACTGCAAGTGCTTCAAAAATCTGATACTGTAGACATCTGAATAACTTATCAAGGCTTTTTGAAGGAATATGATGGAACACTCATGTTCACAGAATTTGGTCCAGCTTATTATCTTCAATCGTAGATTTTACTGAGACCACCAAAACACTACTGGCCAGGGCAGACAGTTATCTTTTTTCTCGTCACTAATGATGACAACTGGGTTCCTAGTGTCACAGCACTGATATTTATTTTCCCTGATGGGGCTTCATCATGCTTTTAATGAACATTAGTTAAAAACAACTGCTAGACAAATTCCTCTGGAAAATTCCAATTACAACAAGTATAGAGATAAGAGATAAGTTTAAAGCTAGTTTGCATACTTCTGCTTAAGAAAAGGCAGCAGCACGGAAGTTAGTTTATGTGACTATTTTTACTGCAGTCAGAAGATTCAGAGTAGCTGTCAAATGATTTTTTTTTAATGTGCTCCTTCTAGCACATATTTTAGGTTTACTAATTCTGTTTCCTGCAAGTCAACACATTTTTTTCTCCAACTTAGTCTTGCTGTTACAATTACCTCATTTTTATGCTGCTTATATCAATTGAATACTCTAAATGACCTTCTTTATTATGGTCTTTCCACACACAGGTGTCAGGAGTAACACCAATGAATCTTTTCTCTTCATGGGCTGACACAAGTGACAGAGCTCCAGATGTGTAATACCAAAGCTCAGTCTATGGACAGGCTCCTCTGGCCTCTACTTCCCGACTTGGGCTACATTAGGGAGCCAAGTGTTTGTAATTGTTGTTTTTCAGTCCATTTTCTTTTTTACTTCAGTTTCTAGTGTGATTCTCAGACCATATTTTATAAAACAGTCCTGTGGGCACACTACTTGAAAGTAGAGCATGGGGACCAGCCAGTGACAGCAGGTTCCAGCTCAACTCACCCGAGTCACCCCGTGCACATAGGAAAATCAGAAGCACCCGTTTCTGTTGCTGCCTGCTAGCATGGGTGCACTGCAGAAAAGCCTGCAGGATACCTGCAGCTCTGGCTAAGGAGAGTGGACCTAGAGCATTAGGGGAGTGAGTGTGTATAACAGGAAGATGAAAGAAGTGATTGCACAGCTTTGAATTCATGAATTCAAGGTCATCTGTAAATTCAAGGAATAGATACACCCATCTGTAAAGGCAAGATCTGTTGCCATCATCAAGTAAGTGTGGGAACACCCCTATGTAATATTAATTCAACACTGAAGTTCAGTTTCTTTCAGTTCAATAGCTCCTCTTTTTGTTGTTTTTTTTTTTACTTGGATGTAACTCAACTCCCTGTTTCTTAAATTGCTTTCTATCTACCCGCCAAGTTAGAGAGGCAAAAAAACAGGAAGAATGGAAGAAACCATTCTTCCCATTATTAAATTAGAAAACCAAGTCCCAGAAACCTTTCTCCAGTCTTTTTTTTTCTAATTTTTGAATACACTGCACTTACAGAGAAGACTTTTAGCTTTGCTATTTTTGAGAAATGGAAGAAAATGATGTTATGTCCCTACATAGCCCTAGTGTTTACATTTATCAAGTAAAGAATGATAAATATGCTAACTCATTTTGTCATAACAAGATAAGTGGTAATGGTGCTGTTCTCTAGTCCAGGCAACCCACAATTATTTGATATTCAGCCACTCTGCAAAGTTCATTTTGCTGCCGGCTGTTCACCAAGGATCAGTCACAAAGATAACAGAGGCTTGGGAGTTCTCAGGAATATTCTCTCTTTTGCAAATGAGTGAGTAAGTGAAGAATGTTTTTCTTTTCTGCGTTGCTAGCCAAGAACTTTCTCCACATGCTTGTGGGACCTCTTGTTTTCCTCATGCAGTAGGTATTGCCATGTCCAGAGAAAGACATTTAATGCCAGGGGAAAAAAATTCAGTGTCGAAAAGCATTTTAATGAAACAAGACACAAGCCCTCCACAGAAAGTCTGTAACCTCGATGAGATCAGATAGCAAAGTGATACCAAAACTGCTTTTGATGTTCCACTGATGCTTCCCCACTTTTGGCTGTTGATCTGATGCACAAGGCTGTGCTGCAGCAGTAACATTGGCAGGCTCCGGCCGTGCTTGGGAAACAGCTGGAACAGCCTTGCTGGTCTTCATTGCCTGCAGCCCTGTCAGTCCAACCTGCAGCCTTATCAGATCTCCCCAGCAAAGCAGAGCTGGGCAAGCTCCCTGAGGCAGAGAAGTCTCAGCACAGGCGCCTTGAGTCTGTATGGAGGCATGGATAAGAAAGTTTCTTGACCTTTCTACCACTACTATTTTCCTGAAGGTGTGGGCAACTTCTAATCTAAAAGAAAGGAAGCCACATTTCAAAGATATTTAATAAATTTAATGGAAAAGTATCTGAAAAACAAGTTTTTCCTACTCAGAAAGAAGAGATTAATAACTCAAGTGATCTATCATTTTGATATTGAAGATTTCTACACTTCATATTTACATAGAAAGCATGTTGCAGTCATATAAATTTTTCTGACTGTATAGATCTAAACCATAGTCAAAGCTGGGAAAAACCCAAGTTTACATTTTTGTTTGTATACAAAAAGAATCAGAAATTAACACCAGGTTAAGCAAACTTTCCCAGATTTGCTTAGACATATTTTGATATTGTTGTTGCTGTCTCTTACCACAATTAATTTTCGCTATTTTTGAGTCCAAGGATTAGAAAAATATGAAAGCAGAAAGCATATAAATGCACTTACAGGCATTATATTGAACTTTCAGCCTACAAATTACTAGAAGAATTGTAATGAGCTACTAAAAACCAGCAAAATAGAAGTGTTTGGTAGTACTGATCTTGATCAGTTCCTCAGTTTGCAGCAAGGGATATTTAGATGGGATGGACATCTGCCCTGCAGCAGGCAGATACAAAGGATATTTGTGTTTGTCCTGAGCTTTGGGACTGAATCATGCCACAAAACACATGCTACAGGTGCTGTGGAAACAGAGCTTCTTTAGAGTGAAACAAAGTGACTGACGTACTAACACAGTTTCAACACTGCAAATTAGTACTAATCAATGCTTTGGGAGCTGCTGTAGAAATATGGGCAAGGAGGATGCTTTTATGAAGGCTGGGTCCAGGCTGGAGACATGGGGTGAGTTGCATTGGGTTGGTGGGGGTCAGTAACAGTTTGGCTCATGGTCCCCTCAACTCCTGTGGCGAGTCAAGCAGTCTTTGCCCAGTTTTTTGAAAGCTGTCCAAGTAGCATCCTTACTTCAGCCAGGTCTGCAGTCCAGCCATCAGTGGATCACATACACACATTTTGCTGACAAAAGCCTCTATTATACATAAAGCTCGAAGGGTAAAGCCTGTGCTGTTCCCAATTTGTATTTCTTGCATAGAGGCACTCCACTGGCAGCAGTGATTTGACAGGGTGATTGCAATACCAGCCCTTCCTGGCCGAGCTGTCTGGGTGATAAATGACACTTCAACACATCCACTACGTACAGGACAGCTGTGCTTCTAGGTTTGATACCTACTTGTGTGCATTGACTCTTTCGAGGTCTGTATTATCTTTGAGCTGAGATCATTCAGGAAGACAGATGTCTACCCCAACAGGGAATTCAACATGAGGGAAACCTCTCTGGCAAGAAGCAGTATTGGTCAGAATCAATTTTAGCTTTGCTTACAAAAGAAAAACAACCCATCCTGCAGAACCAAACAAACTGCACCAGTTTGAGCCTCCACCCAGAAATCTGGCAATCTAAATTACGCTCTCTTATTGAGCAGTACTTCCCTCCTCAGGAACAATGAATCAAACAAAATAAATAAATCTTTACACTTCCCTGTTCTTTCCACCTCCCAATTAATCAGACGTCATTTTGGAAAACCTAAGCATTCCACAGCAGGAGGCAAAGCTGCCATCGCAGAGCGTGCTCGCAGCGTCACATCGACCTCCAGGAACAGGGCATGGGGCCTGTGGTGGCTGTGGTGGCTTCCCGTTCCCAGCCCCGAGGAGCGGGGAGCCCAAGCCTCGCAGGGCGAGCGGCCGGAGCTGCTCCGCCGCAGCTCCCCGCGCGTGTCCGGCCGTGCCGGGCTGCACCGTGCCGGGCTGCACCGTGCCGTGCCGGGCTGCGCCGTGCCGTGCTGTGCCGTGCCGTGCCGAGCTGCACCGTGCCGGGTTGCACCGTGCCGGGCTGCACCGCAGCCCTTGCCAGCATCGCTGCTATTGCTGCTGCTGCAGCCGCTGCCCCGGGAGCGGTGCCCGTCGCTCCCGCCGCCCCTTCCTGCCCACTCCCTTCCCCGGGTGGCAGCAGCTCCGCCGCGCTCCTGGGGCTTTACAGAAAGTGCAGCGGTGCAGGGATGCACAGCCACTGCAGAGCCCCAGCCACGCAGAACGGACTGACCAAATTAAGTGGTTTTTTCTTTCCTAGGCGAAAAAAAGAAAAGAAGAAATAATCTCTTAGGAATCCTTTTCCCCACATAGACACATTTTTTCCACTTCTTGGGACAAGAGCAATTTATCGGGACCATTATTTACCCCCAGGATACCTATCCTTATAGGCACTATATTGAACTTTCAGCCTACCAATTACTAGAAGAATTGTAATGAGCTATTAAAAACCTACCTACCCAATTCTTTGCAAATATGTTTTGGCATACCGTTTTGTACACTCTTTAAATTAATGGGTTTTAACACAAAGGTTCAAAATGCTAGAAAATAAATGTTCAATTAAACCTGATAAAGCCTGGTCCATTATTCCCTTCCCTCACAGGCGGATGCCAAGAGATGATGTTTCTTTTCTAGGCTGTGGAGAAGACTTGTTGTCCACAGAAGTCCTTGAGAAAGAGCTGCTTTTCAGATCATCTGCTTTCTTTGGAGAAAGTGACTGATTTTGTCCAAGCTCCTGTTATTGCATGAACAGTTTTGAGTTCTGACATGCCTGGTTAGCATTTACATGATAGGAGATTCTAAAGTTACTGGGTTTTGAGTTCTTATGCTATGCTCTCAGCTTCACACAAGATCCAGAGGGGAGGAATTACCACCAAACAGATAAAGTTTCTAGCCTGAAAGCAAGTTGTGAAATTGCTGCAGATGGCCTGCCAGTACAGGATTTTTGGTGCCATTTCACAGAGCATCAGATAGTCCCAATAAGTTTCAGATAAGTACTCTGCATTTTGGATGCTTATCTTTAACTCCTGATATTTTGAAATTTGCCCCAATGCATTTCAAGTCTGTCCTATAAACAGATCTTCCTCTAAATGAGATGATTAACATTTCTTTGTGTCTTTTCAGTGAATCCATTTATGGTCCCAAGGGAAGACTAAATTAACCCTGCTGCCATTTCTTGAAGTATTACCAAATGACATTATTTATACTAGATTCAGCTGTAAATCCCTACTTTCAGGGGCAGTGTGTCCCAGAATAGTGCAAAAAGGATGTTTTTTCTGTCTGTTTTTGAGGCATGAATAACATTAGAGAGAGACATCATTCCTTTAGAATCTCAGAGGATAAGAAGTTTGCAGACGGAAATAATGTAAAGGTATTTCTTTAAATGTCTTTTCAAAAGGGTAAAGGATAGCAGATCAAAAGTATTTTCTTTAAAAAGTTTTTTATCGTTGGAGGTTCTGTAGCTCTTCATTACCTACAGCATTCTCATCCCCACCACCACCAACTATCCCACCCTTTTTCTGGTAGTTCCCTGAAACCTAGAGGTCTCTCTTTTCTATGACTTCCTTCCGTCAGATTCTCCCTTCACATTTCAGTGATGTAAAACAGCCAAGATAAGAAATAGCTGTCTCTTCCCAGGAGGAGGCTGACGGATGTGCAATTCAGAAGAACAATTCCGTTTTCCCTCCTGTGTTCCTAGGATGGGGGGTGGTGGGGAGTGGGGGAAGTGAGAAGTTAACCTCACTTTTGCCAGCTATGCCAGCTGTTGCCAGCAAAATAGACACTGCAAAGTACGTCAGCATTGTACTGCTCTCTTCCTGAAAGAATAGTTAAAAAAATATGAGATATGGAACAGAGGTGGCTAATAACTTGCATGTTTGGTCAAAGTACAAAACCAGATAATTGTTCATGTAATGTATCCTATTGCTCTTTAAGCATCAGGCATAAACTGTTGTCTTTAGTCATGTTTCATGTAGGTCCCTTGTTGCTAGAAAGAGATCACTAGAGAGTTAGACTGTTATCATGGGGGTTAATAGTTACATTTGTTGTGGTTTTTTACAAAGAAAAGCATACTGGGCTTTGGGACTGTAAGAGTTAAAGAAGTATGTTTGTGCGGAGGATGAGGGGTTTGTTATTGTGAGATTTCAAGAGTAGCTTTTTACATAATTTTTATATTATTGATGTGGCTTAATGAGGAAAACACAAGAAATCATGTTTTCTTACTTACCTAAATATAATAAAAACAGCAGAAGCAGAAAAAACTTGTTTGCTTGGGATCCTAATTCACATTGTTGCAGGAATTCACAGGCAAGAACATCACATTTTATGGAGGTAAGGAAGTTCTTCAGTAAGCAAGAAGAGGCTGTATGATTAAGGCATACAGTTGGATTTAGTGGGACAACAGAGTTAAGGCCAACTGGCTATTTGCAGTGGGAGATTTTTTTTGGGATGAATAAGAAAAAGCAAGGCATTGAAATGTCACAAGAGTTTATGAGAAATGTGTTACTATAGATACCCTTTATCTTTCTCAGTAAATAGGAAAAGAGAAATCCATAAAGGGTCTTAATTATTACCATGTTAAGATCTTCAAAGATTCTTTTTGTCATGCCCATATTTTCAGTATCTTGCCTTGCTGCATCAGTGGTGACCTAGACTCAAAATCTGGCTTGTGTGTAATAAGCAAGCACAGGAGCATCAACAGGAACAAGCATTCCCCTAAGGTACTAAAGCCAGTGTTCTGTGTAGCAGTGGTGAGGCTTAATGTTAGTGTGACTGTAACCTACTTTAGGGATTTGACCAAATGATCTGGTGACATAAGCGTTGTACAGAGAGAAGGAAAGAGCATGTCAATGATTAAGGAAGGTAATGGGCAGCAGTCACAAAGGTCCAGGGAAACTGAAATATGCTTGAGTTATCAGAACAGCAGAATTAATGTTCATTAGTGGACACTGTGTGAATGGTGTAGCACCCTGAGAACTATAGAGAAATGGTCCAACTGTGCTAAAAGATTGTACTTGAGCAGCATCAATAAAACTGAAACCAAGTTAGCAACTTATCTGGGATCTCCTGCTACCGAGAAGCTTTTGGCTGAGTGGAACCCAATTCATCAGGAAAAACAGAAAAGACAAGAAACCAGAAGAAAAGCTATTATATTTCACAGCTGGAAAATTAATTACACTTGTGTGTGTGTAAGTACACTCTAAGGAAATAAAGTGGATAAGGTTTGGAGGGTTTGGAGTAAATGCCCCCAAGACTTGTTTTACCGGCTTTCCAATTCAGTAAAACAGATCCCAGTATCTGATGACTAGAGAAACCCTCTTCTTACCTTTCAAGATACAAAAGGGAAGACTAAAAATCAAGTAGTATAAACAGAGAATGGGAATTTTCTGTGGATTATTACTCAGCTTGTTAGATGGAGAAATGAAGTTCTAGTTATGCAGCTTGCAGGCACCAAACAGAACTTAGCCCCTCAAGTGCTTGGTGAGATTCATCTCTGTGAACAGCAGATATTGCTGACAAAGTGTGACCACACTCAAGACCTCAGTACTGATCCAGCAGGTGCCAGTACTGTTGCCTTTTCATGAAGAAGACCTGCCTTTCAAAAATCAACAGGAATAATTTCTTAGAAGTTGGAAAAATAAAACAGAGAGGGAAGGATCTAGTGAAGAGGTAGCAATGAAACGATTTTACCAGGCTTTCAGCAGATGAATTATTGAGTTTATAAAAGTAAATGGTGAGAGATTTATTCTTCCAGGAGGGGGTATGTAGTAGAGTACTTCTAGAAGCTTAATGCATTTGAGATCTATTCTGCTCACAAAATACAGTGTAGATATTGACTTTTCCATGATCACAAGACAAATATGTGATTTTTCTTTAGCTTCTGATGCCTGAAGCTGTGGTTTTTGTGGTAGAGCAAAGGGTCCCTGGAGGTGGTTGAGCTATATGTATAATAATGATTCACTAGAGGCTTGATTCCTCAATCTGCATGGGGAGAACTGTTTTCCTCTACTTGTTTTGAAGCTCAGCAGAGTCTTGCATCTTATGTCAGAGGAAAGCCACTGGGTTTTTGTGTTTCAGGTCTTAGAGAGGCCAGACCAGTGCCATGGTACCTATTCATGAGACCAGCAGTCTCATTACTGATCTTTAATCTGAAGATCTGTTCTGAACAGAGGCGTGAGATGCAATCCGTGAGGTTTCAAGGAGGCAAGCAAGGAGATAGAGCTTCGATTCATTGTTGAGGTTGTTTTATTGAACGTGAACGTTGCAGCCCCAGGTTATTTCCACACCATTGCTGATAAAGTTTTTCTAAGATCCATTCTTAGTCTTTGGGCATTTTTTCTCAATATCATTATGTTGAGCTGGCATCACCATGAGGAGTTTCACAGAAAGCTGCTTATAGCAAAGCTGTATAGATGCATCCAGTCTTCTGGTTGCCTCTGGATTTCAAATTCAAGGCTATTCTTCCTGGGCTAGGTGGTGTGTACAGCCCATACAGAAACATGTTCTGAATAAAGCATCAGTTACCAGTTTCTGAGACCTTTGAGCTTGATGAGGACTCCGGGATTTGTTCCACCTCTTATAAGAGTCAAGCTCATATCATGAGTCAAGATCATATCACTGCATTCAGTGAGCTATAAATGTGTTACTTACTTTTTTCTTGTCTATTTTCTACTTTTTACTGCCAAGACATGAGCATTTCTTAATTTTGTAGATCTGTTTGCAAAATAACAAGCATGTCATGAAAAAGGATGTGAAAGAGAAGCCAAATGATATCCCTTAAGTCAGTTTAAAGCTCGATATTTGGTTGTTTATAATCTCAGTATGTTAGTTGTTTGTACTATGACAAGAGCATTTTTGGTGTGGAGGCCGAGCAACAATTGCAGCAATGCAGACAGTGTTTGTCTGTTGGGCAGGGAAGTGGACCGGAAAGCAGGAAGATCTGGGTCCTAGACCAAGCTGAACCAGTGACTCATCAAACTCTGGGAAAGTGCATTTAACCCAGTTCTGCAACATTGCAGAAATCAGCTCAGCTGCCAAACTGAACCAGAGCATGCTTTAATTCACAAGTCAGTGGTAATATGGGAAAGATGAACCCTTTTCTTCATTGAGTAAATAAATGTAATTTCCGTATTACCATGTCCTGCGCCAATGTTTCACAGTATGGCTGTGGTAATGTTCTTGTATAGTCAAGGGGATATTTGGAAGAAAGTGAAACGTCCCCTGCTCCCCCTTTCCAAAAAAAAAAACCAAAAAAAAAAACCCAATAAAACAAACAAATCTTCCCACTCTTCCCATTAAAATTATGTGGAAACAGATATGCAGGATGAAGAAATATCTAAAGAATAAACTGTCATTTATTTTTTAGGATTCAGGGTAACAATTCAGCCATTCCAGGTTTCTGATTTTGTAATCTACAGATACAAATACTTTATATTGACATATAGATTTTGACCCCAAACTAGGTAAGTAACTAAAAGAGCTCTTTGGCAGAAGAAAGAAAGATATCATGTGAGTTTCATGAGCAAATATTTTAAGACATTTAATGAAATGAAAAGTATATAGGTGAGAAAAGAGATTATCAATGATAGTTGACTACCAGTTTTTATATCCACAAGAGGCACATTGGTCTTTTCTTTCTGAATACGTTCTTCTGTCAGATTAACTTCCTTAACCTCATTGCAAACAGAAAAGCTTTCACAGATGTCTGCATATAGCCCTGATATGTCAGATCCTCTCCTGTAGCTTCTTTATTTGCTAAACCTGTACCCAAGGCTTTTACCAGCAGCAACACTGGTCACCTTGGAGCAGAGGCAATAAGGCTCAGGGAAGAGGTTAAGTTTTGCAATCAGAAGTGGAAAGTAAAATGGGTCAGTAAGAAAGCTAGTTCTCATGGGCTTTTTCTTGACTGAAATAGAAAGGAAATGGTGGGTGAAGCATCTGACCAAGCAGTTAGCAGTAAACACTTCCATCATGAAATGCAATTCTTTTTCCAGTTTGCAAATCTTTTACCCATTCTTCTTACTTTTAAGGAAATACCAGTCCAGTTCCAAGAAGCAGTTCTGAAAAATTGCATAGCAAATTTCCACATTTAATATTTCCACTACAGTCATTTGTCTAACAGCCAACTCTGAAAATTGAGCCAGGGCTGTAAAGGTTATACTGGACTGCACTTACCCATCAGCATGTATGATAAATGCAGTGTCAGCCAATCTGTGCCATCACTGATAAAACTGTGCAAATCCATTCCTTCCAAATCATAATCATTCCATGTCAGGGATAATTCCATACTTTCACTTCTTGGTAGGTATTTCTAATTGTGATTTATATAATTCTGCAGGAAGAATTTAAATTCAGCTTTCTCGCTTTCTTTATTATATCTGATTCTGCAGGCCCAAGAAGATTTTAAAAGGCCATTGAAAACCATTGCCAACTTCATCCCTCCCAAGGGAAAAAAGAACTCCCAGGATCTCTTAAGTATTCACTTCAGAACCAGATCAGCATGTCTGAACCATGTCTGAGCCATGACTGTAAACAGAACGATGTCTGTAAACAGTTATCAGAGAAAAACAAAGTTAACAAATTCAATTGATAAAAGCAGTTCAGGCACAATCAAATGTTTTTAAGTTATTACAGACAACATGAAACAGGAATAAAATCTCAGTGGTTATGCTCACATTTTGGGAAGCCCTGGCACCATTGCAGTGCACTGAAGAAAGTCCAGATGCTGCAGCCATGTGAACAGCTGTACAGCTGGTTTCTGTCAGTCCCCTCCCCATGAGCACAGCTAATGCCATTGCACTGCTGCTGGTTCAAAAGTAAAAAAAATCTTTCCTGCATTGGCTGGCTGGTTTGTTCTTAGTGTAATAGGCACAGATGAGTTCTCAGAAATACTGGTTGCCTATCTGAAGTATGATTAGCAACCTTTAAGGCTTACCAGTCACAAAGAATAATATGTTCTTAAGTTTCCTGAGTCTGCCAATTTACGTAGGTGAGTAAACTAGACAGGTCAAATAACTGGCGTGGTTTATAAATAGACTAAAAAAAAATCTCCATATATAGACTAGTATCCAGACTTTCTATTGTTTCAAGCAAATGATATCATTATTTGGATGTCTTTCCAAAACTGAAAATGACTAGACTTCGGAAACCAGAAGTAGTTAAATATAGAAATTGCTACTTTAATGAGTGAATGCTGTGGTTCATTATTATGCTACTAGTATGTGAACAAATGTCTTTCTGTTCTTAGGGATGGGAAAGGAGGTTTTATTCTCGTCATATAAGATATTGCACAAAAGCCAAATTCAGATTAAGAGTTGATAGGCTTTGACTTCATTCCTTTATGGAAAATATTCCAGTGTAACTGCACACACGAAGATAACACTGTCCACTATCTTGCACCTTGCATAAGCTCTGGGCAGATCAAATACAAAATGCACAGTGGTTTGCATAAAGAAAATATTAGAATGAAAATTTAAAATTAAAAGAGAAACAATCTGTGCTTTTCAGTGTCCTTAACAAGTGATTACATCTACTTTGGCAAGTCACAATAAAATCACAGAATTAAGTCAAAGGACTTTTTTCATTGCTGATAACTAGAAAACACTTCTGACTTCTGTAATACTGGTTTTTAAATGACCTAAGTAGCTTCTGTGGAGATGCATTTAATTCCTAGGGGTGGGGTGTTGAGAACAAGGACTCATGTTAAGATGTCCCATCAATCTTAGTCTAAAACCACCATCCTTTTAGATGAGCAATGTCATGTTGAATGTTAGATGAGAGTCTGCTGTCTCATAAGAAAAGATAATAGTTAAATAATAACACATCTCCAAAAGTATGGCTTTACAAAGATGGGATCAAGTTCAATAGGATACCAAATTTTGCCTTACCAGTACAGATTTTACTGTAGTTACTGCTGCATCCTATACCTTTCTCTCAGATTTAGCTTAAAAAATCCTATTTCAACAAAGAACCAGGTGACATGAAGTCACCTAAATTTAGGCATCTACATATTCAGGAGGTGTCTTGAGTTCTCATTATAATCAGGGAAGCCAATGGGCTTGCCTTAACTAATAGTAATACTTAATGTAGCTATCTTTGTTTACCTTTATTAATACATTTCCAGCTTCAGAATCTTACTAGGCTCATACCTGTGGGTATTTTTTTCTGCAGGCAAACCCAATTCTGCCCTTGGTAAAGCAGAGCAACACTTTTATTCTCTTTTTGTCATCATTGTGGGCCATAGGTACCACTTCATGGCTGCTTAATATTTGCCCCTTTGTAAGATGTAAGAGACATTTTTAACCATGGTTGCACACTCTTCAAAGGGCTTCGTTTTCCTGCAGTATCGCCTGTCTCCTGCTACCATATATGCAAGCCTCAGCTGACGACTAAGACAAAATTTGTCATTTCTTTAGGCAGGCTCAAATAGACAAGTGCCAGATGATGTTTTTCTTCCTTTTCTGGATGCAATTTTGTTACAGAAAAAGCCTTTTTGCATCTTATCCCTTCTTCATTAGCGCCTGAAAGCTGGAGCACTTTCATGCAGAGACCTGGGGCAGCCTTTTAGGATTCCCTTTCCCATGGCATTACAGATTTTTCAAAAATAAGCAGGAGTGCTATATTTTTCTATAGAGGTTTCCTTTTTTAATTGTTTGACGTTTTAAAGTGTTTTAACTGGGTTTTCCTATCTTATATTCCTCTTTTGTCGCATAATGTATAATCACCTTGTGACAGAAAAAAAAGGAAAAATATGGCTGAATTCAGCTTCATTACCTGTAAAATATGAGACTTCCATTCTCACACTTCTTGACAGAAAACTGTGTCACAACATATGCTGCTTGCTTCAAAATGTGCTGTTTGCAAACAAACTCATATTGTACCACTAGGCAAGACCCCTGGAGAGTTATTCAAATATCTGTGCTTTATACGTAGGCAGCTTTTAAGCATTTCTCTTTGCCTGGCCTCTTAAAGACCTTTTTTTTTTTCAATGCCTACTATATCACAGCTGCTCATTCTGGATTTCATCTGGTTTTCTGGGTAAATATGTGTTTGGATGAAAGCCACAAAATTAGAAATGGTTTTATGGAAATGTGATGGATAAGTTCACACTGTATCATATCTGACTTCTGCCATTGTTCCAAGGCAGTGTCTCCAGACAGCAACAAGAGAACTTTATAATCTGAAGGGGGACAGTAAATAGTACCTCAAATAAAGTGAACATGTGGAGCTGTGAAGTTTCACTTTGAAATGAAACTATGCAGCCTTCAAATCAAGGCTGCATGCCAGGAGGTTCATATAATCAAGAGTCACAAGCAAGTCCATAAGAGGAAAGTCTTTTATAGCTTCATTTCTGAGAGATACAGAATTCATGCTTTGCATCTGTGGTTCCAACATACTTGCTGAGACACCCTTGAGAAGATCAGCTTCTGTCTCTTGGGGTCTTCTCAGCATTGGAGACTTTAAATTCTTGCCCTTCCTTTCCTCACCCCAGACATCAAACAAAGGCATCCCAGACCCTGGGAGGAGTAGTGCTTTTGGGTACTTCTCCTTTGTTGCCATTCCCATGCCCATCAGGACTCAGAGCTGAAGCAAGCCGCTTACTTTCTTGGCATCCTGCTTCCCGGTTTTCTTGATACACTACCTGAGAGGGAGAGGCAACGTGGAACTTTGCACCAGTTTATAATAAATAATTGATTACCACAAGTACAGCTCTTCCCATTGCATTGGGAGGACTCCATTAGGCAGTGGTTAGGAAACCAGCTCTCTTCATATAGATGGTAGGAAGTATCTTTGTGTTCTTCCTGGGACCAGTTTCTTCCTCCAGAGTTTTTTCATTGAAGGACATGTAAATACATGGCTCCCCCTACTTTTGGTGGGAAGTGTAAACATTCATAAGATTTTGAGGTCATGCACTAAATTATTCTAGTTGCCATGCATCCAGTCTGGAGAAGGTTCTGGCTCTCATTCAAATATGAAAGAAAGAATTAGTTCTTAGCAAAATAATTCTCAGAACAGTTGGAGAGAGGATCCACACCCACATCTTTTCCTTCCTCTCTGACTGTGCCAATTATCTCTCCCTTTCCCTGGACAATTATGGTCTTCACAGTGGTCTTACTGTCCCATGCACTAGCGGGACTGTTAGCAGGCGGTTTCAGATGGCTGATTGCATCTTTGACTTTGAGGAGAGACCAGGCCTGTTCCTGGGCAATCCAGACCTTCTCTGCTGACAGCATTCTCAATACTTGTTTTGAGTGGTTGTTTATAGATATTTCTAGAGAAATAAGTTTGGTAACAGGCAACAAATGTTGTCAGCCCTTAAAGGAGTAAAATGTTTGGTTTGAGCAAAGACAACTGTGCTGTCACATTTGAATCTGAAGTTCTTCTCTGTCTGGTGATGATCAGCAGCAGGAGTACTCTGTCATATTCCTACTTTATTTTTTCTTCTTTCTTTTGAAGGAAGCAAAAAAATACTGTTTCTAAGTCAGGGCTGTATAAACCAAATTTGAAATTAATGTCGGTATCAACAGCTGAAGGTCAAATGTGAAAGTAGAGGTTCATACTGGAGGTGTGGCCTGGTCTGGTCTCCCTGGCACTGACACAGAGGCTGACTCTCAGGCATGCCAGGAATTCCCTCGGGACTTCCAGGCTGAAGCCTCACTGGAAGCATCTGAATGTGCTGCTCCAATGTGCTGTGCACTGCCCCACTGCAGAGGCATGCAGTATGTCAGCACCTCCAGTCCTAGCTCAGTGCTTCTGCAAGCTCCTAAAACTTCTAAAACACGCCTCGGTGAAACCTGGGTGAACAGAATGGGGCTTGTCAGCATAGAGGTTAATGCACAACTTACAATGTACAAAACGCTATCAAAGAAGATGTCGGTGTATGGAGTCTTTGATTGCAAGTTGCAATATTTTCATTATAATTTCCGTAATTATTTTTTGAGCTGTATGTAAGGAAATGGCTTATATTTCCTGGTGTTTCTGTACTCATAGAACTGTACTTTGAGGTCTGTCTCTGGTTGCTTTTGTTCTTTGTTAGAATACCAGCCCTTGAAGTGGAAGTACTTGAATGGGCATGCAGAAATGACAGCTACCCAAATGTGGCCAAGATTAGCAACAAATAAATCATTAACGTGTGGAAAGGTTTAAAGAAAAGTGCACATATATTTCTGTGTTTTTTAAGAGCTTGGCTGAAAGAAACTGCATTTAAGTTGTTATTTTTGGCTGAAGATGTGTAAATAGAGAAATAATATTGTTTGGAGACAAAAAAATGATGAGAAAGCAAGAGGGCAGAAAATTTTTTGTGTTGGGACACAAACATTGTATGCTTGCTGTACATAAAAATGAGAAGTATTTACACTAGGCAAATATGCAAGCTTTACAAACATAGGTGGCACTTACATGTTTTCTCTTGCTTTTGTTTGAGCAGTGTTCATGTTCCTTGAACATGATGAATATATTCATCCCAGCACAGTGGCTGGGTAAGCCAGCTCTGGAGATGCTTAGCTTTGAACAGTGTGAACCTGAGCAGTGTTAGATGTAACTTAAAATTTGCTGATTAAAGAAAACACCTCTAAGAACCCAGTATTTCTTTATTTGGCGAAGTAACATATCAGTGTTTTTATTAGTAATAATTCACAACCACATCAGTGCAAGAAACAGTGAATTACCATTCTGTATTGTCTTGGTATTATCATTTGTACAAAATCACTGTAAAAAATCTGATAAATTACACAAAAGGGCTATGAGGTTTTAATTCTACTGCCTTTGCTCCTGCAGTTGGTATTCAGGAGTAAGCCTGTCCTTCCTTACAAGCTTATCCCTTCTTACCCCACCTTCCCCCAGGGACATGCCTGGTCAAGAGACCTGTGGTGTCTCCCCATGGGGGCTCCCAGTGGGCTTGTGCTCACAAGTCAACATCACTGCTGCCTGCAGATGTCCCGGCCCTTGCTCTTAGTATATCCTCACCACTTTCATTCTTCACCTAATTTGGTGCTCTCTTCATCTTTTTTTTTTCCCAAGTTTTTACCACCCTTGCACTACCATTTCCCTGCCAATACTCCTCCCAAATAAACAACCTACTCTTAATTTCTTTTCACTCATTGGTCCATATTTTTTACACTCAAAATTTACTTTTTTCTGACACTATTACCTAGGCAATATTTTCTCTAATATGGTATTACCATTACAGTTGGCTGAATGAGACAGCCTTGCCTCCAGGGGCTGCGTTTTGACCCTGTGGATCTCATTGGGAACATTAATGTTACACATTTCTGGACAGAATTACCATATTTTACTCCTGATCCTCCAACCTAATTCTAATTAAGCAGCACCTCACTTTATGAACAGAAAGCTTGCACACCAGTGCAATGGCATAGCTCATTTTGTGTTTGCACATATATCTGCTCTTAAATAATATTCTTCACACTCAGTGTTCCTATCAAAGGGTGTGTAGCTTCCTTTGGGTGAGACTTGGGCACTTAGTGCAGGATTCATCTCATGTGAGCTGGACATCTGCCCTGTAGACACATCTCAGCTAGTTACCCTATGCTACATCTGTAATCCCCTTACCCTCCTATGATGAGATTTAGCTCTGGTATCTGAAATAGATCTGATGAGAGTCTCTGGGTGATCTAAAACAGCAGCTGGATGTTGTGCCTATATTGCATAAATCTTAAATTAGATCCTATAAACCCCATTTCTAGACTCTGCCTAAACTCTGGACTTCTTAGAGATTAGTGGGATTATACATCATCCAAAACATGAGAAAGACTTGGAGCTGAAAGGCTTCTCAGCAGACACCTTCATACTTGAGGGCCAGTTCTTCCAGCTTGATTACATAAATCCTAGAATATCATTCTGGTGCAGGCACACTTGTCTTCATTTAACTGCATACTGAGCTAGTTGGGAGATTCATCTCCCCATCCTTTCACTTTCTACCTGGGGTGGATCTCTATGTGGAAGCTACCTCCACCCACCTTTGTGGTTGAGAGAAAGCAGTAGAACTTTTCTGTGAGACATGCAGTCCATCATTTTAAATTCCAGTGTAAGGACAGGATGAAGCATGTCCTAGATCTGACTGTTCTCACTGACCAAAAAGGCTCCTTCTCAGACCAAAACAACCACATTGGGTTGTCACCATTAGTGTTATATTCCCAGAAATCTGTTTTCCTCAGGACACTAATAGTTGAGAACTTCAAAGTACATTTTCCATTGCTAGATTTGAAACTTTCAGGCTTTTTGCATTCTAATTATTGGCTTATATATGTCCATTTGATTTCCCTTCATCTCAATTGTAGGTCCATGGGTATAATTGTTTTTAGCAAAGTTCTACAAGAATCCTTAACAGACTTATTTTTGAACATTAACAAGCTTGTAAACCATACTGTTTTAGACTGTAACCCCAGTAATGTAAGATCAAACAGCAGTGCAGCGACCTTCAAAAAATTATAAATATTCTAGATATTTGTAATAGTGGAAGATAGTAGAAAATGCTGCATGTGACTAAAGTTCCCAGAGTCATTCCACTAGCAGTTGAAAAATGAAGAGGTGGAAATTAGGTGATAAAGAAGGCCCAAGTATAATCAAGAAGAGGTATATATTGCTGCTGGTTTCAAATGCTTTCCCATTATGTTCCCTACCCTTGGAGAATCTTCCAGATTTTTCTTTTCATTATCTGCAGAATCTGTGTGCATAAAAGGATACAAAATGAAAAAATAATGGAAAAAAAAAAGCTTCCTAAAATTGTGGAAGAAAACAATTGTGTCCCCATATTAGCTGCTGGTATTGTTACAGCATGCAAATTAAAATATTGGATGGTGGATAGTACACAAACAATGGACCTTGAACTTCCATTTGAAATAAGCATTAGCAGCCTCCTCCATTTTTTTCTTACAAGTGCACAAATATCTTAACATAGTTCTGATTCATTTTCTATTTTCTCCTTGACAACAGTTTACCAAATTTAGAGTCAGTATGCTATTTAAAGAAATAAACTTATTGTTCTCATTATTTTTTTCTCAGTAGGCAAAACTGAGAACCCACATGATCAAATTACTGTATCTGTCTGTTACTCTTAGGCTGGGATATGCTCTTGTTTACAACACTGACAAAAAAAGATTCTAAAAGTTCAGAATTTATTGCTACCAATGGCAGCACTACATAGCACAGTTCTCCTTAAAGTATACCCACATCCTCCAGAGGAATATGATCACACAGGCCATTCATCTGCATGGCATCCATAAAAATTAATAGAATATACTCAACTTCAGAAAAGGAACTGTGGAGGAAACTCCATTAAATGAAGGCTACTGAGAAAAAGGTGCACATTTCATTTGCAAATAGGTTAATGAGAAATAAACTCCATGGAAATAGTGAGGTTTATTTAACTCAAAAATGGACCAACCTGAGCAAACTGCTGGAGTTTATAAAATTGTCTTGATTTAATATGTCCTCTAAACAATAGCTTAAACATAAATCAGAATTCATAACATGACACAGAATTCTGCTACATCCATGAAATAATTTTCTGAATAAAACACCTAACCTAGGTCAGGGCATAGTTTCAGTTTGGTGGACTGCTTTGATCAGTATGAAAACCCTACCTCTTCAATTAAACATGAGAAGTAAATATAAAGCTGAAACAAAAGTGTTTTAGTATATAAAAGTACTTAAGATACAGACATGAACCTTCTCATGACAAGCATAAAAACTTGTTTTGGGAACTTTGTATTTCTGTGTATCGTAAGATTAGGAGTCTGCTGTACAAATATGACCAAAGCAGGACTTAGGTAATGCTTGGTGTCTGCTCCATACCTTTTGTTCATTTGACTGCCAGGGAGGTATCCAAATCCCAGAGCTGTGTTTTCAGGTAGTGTGAATGCAGAAATAGATACCTGAGAATAACAGAGATACCTCTCTGTTTTAGCTCCTTAAGTCAGCCCTAGAGGCAGGAATAGCAGCATCACTGTCTATTTATGAAACAACACAGCAGTTCAGAGCACCCATCCTGTTTTGGAGCCTTGTTTATATCCCCTTCACCTCCCTTTCAAGAGATGATGAGCTCAAGCTTTGAAGGAGGCAGAAAAGTGAAGGCACCATTTGCTTTAGCCAAGAGGAGAGCGACTTGGAGCCTGACTCTGTACCCTGCAGCTGGGTTGCCTTGAGGTTTCATGTGAGGAGCAGTGCATGTGAAATGCCCTGAATGAGGGATTCGGGTTTCCTGTAGCCACTAGACTTAGTCTTTCTCCCTTTTTCTTCTGACTGTATTAATTATTCACTGTGGGCCAAGTCAGGTTCAGAAACAGTAATGAGAAATCCCTTTCTCCTTTCCCAGATTACTTACTAGGCTGCTGGGTCATTTTCAGGGGTTCAAAACCCTGAGCTCCAGTGGGCTGCAGGCTGGTCTTCACAACATTCCTAATCATTAAGTTACACTTAAAGAAGTCACACCACAGCATCTCTGCTGTTCAGGTTTCTGAACAAGACTGGCTGTGGCTGCTGCATTCTGTGCGGTCACTTGCATGGAATATAATGTGAGTTTGCCTGCCTGTTGAAGTCCATCCAAGGATTTCGGTGGAGCAGTGCATATTTTGTGATCCATATATTTTTGGCCCATGCCAACGTGGTTGTGGTCAGGCAGGAGAGATGTAACTGAAGACATTTACTTAAGCTGGGAGTGACTTCTAAATCACAGTGGTTGACCACTAGCAAATTTTTTGTTCTCCCGGAATAGGTAGCTGTAGAAGATGAGAAAACAGGAGTTTGGCTCATGATTTTGAACATGATACCTACATCTTCTTTTATGTCCACCAATAAATATTTCAAAATACAGCAACCATTTGGAGCATGCATAGAAGGATGTGCTGCATTGTGACCTAGGACTTAGTGCATGTCCCTAAAGAATTCAAGCAGCTGCACTTCTGTGATGTGATATCTATTGCATGTGTCAAAAAGATACATGAGATACTGCTCAGCATCGAGCTGCAGTGTTTTGAAAATGTGGAGGGAAATAAATGAAGTAGCATTATATTTCTTGATGCTGATCTCCGGGAACTGGACAGCCACTCACAGTTACTTCTAAGCATATATTAAAGAGGTTTCAGCTGTAAATCCTAGATCTGATCCTGGTCTTTGCTTTAGCAGTTCCCAGCAGGTCTGCTAATCAAAGCTGATTGTGCTGTTTCAGATATTCTAGCTGATATCTTTTAACTTTTGTGTTATGTGTGTTCTGGTTTGCAGGGTGGAAAGAAATACACAGGACCATGTGGAGGCAGAGACTGCAGTGGAGGATGTCAGTGTTTCCCTGAAAAAGGAAGCCGTGTAAGTAACATTTTTTCCTGTGAATTGTTCTTGATAGTACAAGTTCAATGCTATATATTTTGCTATAGGTGGACTTGCACCAGACTGCTAGGAGTGCTAAAACCATTATTCTTTTTCAGGAGAAAGTTGTTGGTGTTTCATCTTACTTTCTCACAGGCTTGCAGATTTGAAGAAATGCTTTGTTGTGAATGCCTTGTTATCATATGTAGCAGGCACCTATCTCAAAGATGAGGGCCAAGGGACCTGACAGCCATGACAAGCTGATCATATCAGAAGGATGAAAAGATACCACATACATGCATGGGATACAGACATTTGGTGATTTTAGAGCTCTTTTCCAACCTAAATGATTCAATAATTCTGTGATTCTATATGATTTCCACTAGAGGAAGAAGGAACCATGCCTGCAAAACCTGAAATCCCTGCTGAAAGGCAACTGTTTAAAATTCCTGGCATTATGTTGTGGCTGACAGTCTGTTCTTCGTTCTGGGAACTAGTGAGGAATGAGGCAGAGGAAAGGAGATGGGGTGCAGGGGATTAGCCACCTGCCACAAAGAACACTGAGAAATAGGGCAGGGCTCCTATCCTGTATGGCTTGGAGCCCTGGCTGGCAGGCTCCTTCTGTACAGCTTGGTCTTCTGCAGCTGAGACAGTGACTCAGCCTTTTCCATCCACCCATCTCTAAGAATAGGTCAGGCAAGAGATGTGGTGGCAGGTCATGTGCTTGTTCTGCTATCACAAACCTCATAAGATTTTTCAGCAGTCCTCTGCCTTCCCTCCACACAGCCAGCCACTGGTTCCCATTCCCATTGCATTCCTCAAGCTTGACTCCACGTCTGAGTGGAGGGAGAGGTGGCAGGAAAGTCACAGTGTAGGTGGGAGGCAAGGAACATTGCTGTTTACAGCAGAAGTCCTGATGTCTCCATGGAAGTCAGATGATCCTGGGGACACCATGCCATGGGGACTGTTATGGTTATACTCCCATGGCCTGACCATGAGCTGCTCATGATCTGCTTTCCATTACAATAACCTAATGGCAGCCTGATGATCTGAGGACAAACAAGCCATCTCCTGAGACACAGCTTCCCGTGGGGCTCCCTCCAGCTGTTATTGCCTTACCCTCATCATCCAGCACATGAAGTTTGGCAAGTGCCTCCTGCCACTTCCCACTTTTGACTGAAAATCAAAAACTGATGCTGTAAGATGCTCACTAGAGTTCACGAAAATATCTGTTGCAAAACTATAAACTTTGAAATGTTTTTCATGCTCCTTATTGACTGAATGACCTTGAATTTCAGGTTGCCAAATATGAAAGAAAAAAGAGGTAGTTAAACAAAACTAGCTGCATAGGTTGGAAAAGCTGAAAATGGGAAACTACCACAATAGAGAAGCAGTCAGGTGCCACTGACAAGAAGCTCCCTGTGAGTTGCTTCCTATCTAGATTGGGAAAGTGAGGGCAGATTTTATGTACTTGCTTACCACTCTCAGTTTTACCTCAGGGAAGTAAATAAACCCACTTATTAATGAGGTTGGCCTCCCTTTAAGTAGATGCTCAAAAAGAGAAAAAGGACATGCTACAAAACATAAATTATATTTTACTGCTTGTGGTTAATTGTGCAAGATGTGAAAAAGTATTGGAAAAGGGGATTTACAGAATTTTACACTTCAAAATTAATATTTTATCCCTCTGTATTTTACCTCTCTGAAATGATACACCTTATTCTGATTTAGCATACACTGCCTGTATTTTGTGTCTGCTGATCTCTTCAGATGTCACAACTTCTGTTAAACATCTGGTTTAAGGAACAAGATTGGCCTTTAGAGTCTAGTCAAGTTTGGCATAGCTTCTGGTCTCATGCTAATCCTCAATGGGAATATTTATTTTCACAAAAGCTCAGTATAATCTGGCGCGGCACACGTTCTCTGTTCGAGGTGACTCATTGCATGCACAATAGAGGTTCCTGCGTGTTTGCACTTGTCAGAGTGCCTGAAGCAGTCTGGCAGAGCCTGCTTCTGCAGTGGCTCTCCAGCCCAGGTGCCACAGAGCTGTCACTTGCCTGCAGCTCAGGTAGGAGCAGCCCTACAAGGGTCTGCAGCCAGCTGTCAGCCCTACCATCCTCTGGAAATTCACCCTCTGTTTGTGACAGGTCTAAAGCCAGGCAAATTAAAAGCATTGTCTTTGGATTGCTGCTACTGAATGCACATCAGCATCTGTTGGATGAAGTGAATTCATTGAAGTGGTAAACACAACTGCAAACTATGAATGGAGTGAAGGTGTAGAGGAATTCCTGCTCTTTATTTTTATGTGCTTCTTCATTTGTTGTCATTGTAGTCTTACGATACAGCATTTAAGGAAATAGGCTTAGCTTTATTTGTTGTCTTAATCCAGTAAATTTTGTTTTTAAAAAAGGGGGTTTTTTGCAAAATATGCCCACTGGTATCTCCTGGGACTCTGTGCTAGAGAGGCACTGTCAAGATGTGCAGAGATTCATCCCGGCTTTGGTGATCCGGGCCAGGTCTCCAGGTGCAGGGCCCCTGGAAGCCCTGTGCTACTGTCTACACTGCTTTTGGTTCAGGACTGGTGAGGATAGGCACAAAGGAAAAGGAACGCTTCACAGGGGCAGTTTCTATGGGCAAAAGGCAACCTAGCACAAATCAATGCACCCACCTAGCAGGCCTACTGGAAAGAGGTATGCGGTTTTAGGTGTTCTCTACTTTATTTTGGCTGGGCTTGACCCTGCAGCTTTCACTGGGCTCAGTGAAATCCAGTGGGAACAGAAAAATAAAACAGCAGAAGCATCATCTGCCCACTGTAGTGGTGGGGGAGCTGCTGCAGCTAAGCAAAAGCATAATCTAGCCTGCAACCTCCTGCCTCTCATCTGAGCTGCTCCCAGGGCTGTGAGGACACCTGCAAATGGTACTTCCTTCTTCATTCCCAAAAGGAAAGCTGGTCAAATCCAAATGTGCAGAGAATCAGGACATTGTTGATAACTGTGTTTGCAACTCACAGCAAATGCTGAGTTGTTTCTTGGAGAACTTTCTCCAAAAAATGTCTTTCAGGCCATACATGATCCCCTTGAAGTTCCCACCTCCAGTCCTGCTTTGTGTTCACATCTTCATAGCAGAAAGAGTAAAGTTCCTTCCATAAGCTGGTTTTGGTTTTCCCAGTCTTTATTGACACTCTAGTCTTTGTTCTTTTCACTTCAGCCCAGTTATGTTCCAGTTGTATTTACTGTTAGCTGGTTACAAATACCCAATCTATCTAACCATACCTTGCATCTAGGCAGATGGTTGGAGCTGGGGCTGCAGGAGCCAGGCTTGGAGACCAGCCTCAGACTCATCTCCCCTTCTCACAGTGGGCAAAAACTCAGTGGAGTTGCAGTGCAAATCAAAGCTCCTGAAGGAGTGTTCAAATCCACATGACCATAGTATGACCAAGAAACCATAGTATAAGCCTCAGTGGAGGACACAGAGTGAGAAGGCAGATTGAAGACAGCAGACTTTTCTCCCTGAAACAGATTAATCATCTAATTTCCTCTATGGCAACTTCTCCTAAATTGTTCTCCTGCAACAAGAACAATTCCCTTTCCCTAAGGTGCATTTGGAGAACATAATATAAGGAGTACACAGATGCCTGGGTATGAGGGAAAAGAGTAAAGGGAAACACTGATATGGTATTGAAATTCTGTTTTGAATGAAATGGAAAGCCTAGATTAAATGAATTTTTAAAAATCTGCTTTTCTTTCTTTCTTCCTCAAGATTTTTATTGCAGCTCCTAAAATCTTGAGATATATGCTTCTTAGCAAGCCATGCATTGCTCAGAGAACAATATATGTGCCTTAAAATTTGTTAAACATTAATGCACTTATGTAGGAAACGATAACTCCATAAGTACAATGGCCAACTGTTTGATCCATTGAAGTTCACAATCAGCCTCACTTCATCACCAGCCTAGAAGGCTTTATGGAAAGTGGAAGTGGGTAGAAATCTTTTTGATCTTTCTATAGAGTGAGAAATTGCACTCTTTTGTACTTCCCAAGTCAAGCGTCTAACAGTGCTCAAGCCATTTAGCCATTGTTTTTGCAAGGAGCTGGAATGATGGAAACTGAAATTATAAGACAGCTTTGTGTCCCCCCATAAAGGCCACTTCTTGGGAAAGCCCAAAAAAAACCCAAAAAACCATTCGTTTTTAACCTAGACTGACACGAGTGTTCCCTAGCAGTCCTTTACAGCTGTTCTATTGCTTTCACTGATGCAGTGGCCAAGGGTAAGCTATTAACAGTACACCTAAAATTACTTCTGTCTGCTTTTGGATGCTACATAGTTGGGAAATGTAGTGTGTCATATTTGCTTGCAAGCATTTTCCAAACAAGTTTAAGTCTTTAACACATGGGCTAGATTTAGATGTGTTTCTTTGTAATTAAAAACAAACAACAACAACAAAATAGAACATACAAATATTCTAAAGTCAGCTCCATTATTAAATTATAGGGAAATGTTTAAATCCAATAAAATAATTTTATCAACTGTTAGTGTAATTCTTGTATATCATAATTAACTGGCTTCCAAGCTGGTATAATGGCAGTAGCTCCTTGTATGTCTGTTGGTGTAAACTGATATATCTGATTAAATCTGATATTTAATTTTTTTTCTCCACAAAATAATAACATTAGAAGCATCTTCTTAATTATTCATCTAGCTCACTGTTCTGTTCCCAAAAGTGAACTACCATAAGAGATGCTATTTATAGGGAGCACAGAGTTCTGGCAATTTTCTGCAGTCCATTCACTTGCACCTGAGATAACCCAATTTAAATATTCCTTCAGTATCTGTGTTTCGTCCTGAATTTTTCCAATCCTTTTTGCAGCTACTGTAACTATGTGTCTTTGCAACCTCCAGTGGCACTATTCAAAGGATATAAATTATAAAAATCACTGTCTGACCTGTTCTAAGGAAAGCTCCCTCTGGTTTCCTCAAATACATCCTATTTCCAGTACTGGGAGATTTCAAGTTGGTCTGTGTTTAGGTTACTCGCTGTTTCCCTAATTTTGTTATATTCCCTCTCAGCTTTCTCTTCTCCAAAAGGGTGAGTCACAGCCTTTTTAGGTTCTCTTCTGAAGGTGACACTCTAGCCCTTAGTCCCTTTACTCTCTCATTCTGTGACACACCAGAACTGTACCCATCCAGTTTGGTGGGGTCCTTCTGGATCTCCCAGCATGAGAAGTCACCAGATCTCCCCATTCCTGAGCACCAGCATCATATTTAACAACCTGAGAGAGATTAGTATCATCCATAGAATGATGATACTAATCACAGTTTCACAGTTCAATCCTTTCTGTAGATCACCATTGGAATCTTTGCAAAAACCACTTACAGCATGTGTCTGAGAGGACCCAATGGTGTTATGTCTTCATTTTGAAATGTGACCATCAGTTACTATTCTTTTCTTCCTATCCTTTAACAGCCTTCAGTCCATAAGAGCACCTCTCTTACGACCCCAAGATAATTTATTTTAAAAACTTCAGTGAAGCATTTTATAAAAAACAGTTTTGAAAATCCAAATACATTGTAGTCACTAAGGCTTGCTTTACCATGCTTATCCTTGAGCTCAATTATTGCGTTCCTTAAGGTGGACTACTGCCTTGCCAAGCAGGAAAGTCAAATAAACTGGCCCACAGTTCTCAAAGTTTCTTCTTGAGCCCCTTTTCCACATGGGAGCTAGGTTGGTGCCAGCCCACTGGTGCAGTGGAGTTTGTAGTGCTGGGTCACACACTTTGGCCAGCAGTTCTATAGTTTCACTCTTGAGTTCCTTCAGAAGTCATGGGTGAATGTCCCCACTCGTGTTCACTTAGTAGCACCTGCCTTACCTGTTTTATCTACTACTTCCTTCATACTTATCTGAAATAATTCTGTCTCAAGGAACAGAGAACATCTCAAGTACCTTCAGCAGTAAAGACCCCTGCAGAGAAGTCACCAGGTTTCTCTGCTAAGGCCTTACTATCCCCAAGTGCCCTTTATGAGCCTTTGGCATCATGTGATCCTGCTATTTCCCTTGATGGCTTTTTGTTTTCCTTTAAACAACTTCTTACTATCAGCTTGGTTATCTTCTGCAAAATCTTATCATTCATTTTTAGGCATCCTAGTTGCCATTTATTCTTGATCTGTTTTTTATGGGCTTTCCTGTTCATTTCAGCAATTTTTTTAAATGCCAACTCTTTTGCCTACAATAGCCTCTTTAGGTTTTTTTTATTAGCTGTGCAGGCTTTTTATTGAACCATTTTACTTTCTTTTTGATATGTGACTCATAGTTTACTGGGATTTTTAATACAGTATTTTTGAAAAGCCTCCAGGTTGCTTTAGGTTTCTTGCTTTTTTGACTGCTTTTTCAGGTTTTTACTATTTTTGTGATTTTTATGCATTTCCCCTTCTTGAAATTGGATATCTGTGTGATGTATTTGTTTGGCTTACTTTATCCCAATGCACTACAACATTCAATTCAGTTATATTTTGAAGCTCTTGCAGAGCAGTTCTCCCAATAGTACCTCTTGAAACAGGTCCTGTGCAGCACTTGAGACTAAACCCAGAGCAGCATTCTTTCTTATGGGTCTCAGTGTTTATTGTGCTAAGGAAAAGTCAGTTAGTGGGTCCAAAACGTTTATTTCCTTATCACATCTGGATGAGGCATTGTGCCTGACAGTACCTGGGTAGTTGGAATTGGCCAGTATTGCTACCTGACCTAGTTGTTCAGCTTCTCTAATTTCACTTAGTATTTAATTATTGGTGTCTTTAACAGAGGAATCCTAAATACAAACCAAGTCCTACCTTTCTGTTATTTCCACCCACAAGGACTCCTAATGTTCCCCTCCTCCCTATTTTTTTCTGTAACACTTTGTTGTAGCCTTCACATATTGTGCCATTGCCCTGTCTGTATCTCATTTTCTGTTGTTCCTGTAAAGTAGATGGACTAGTCTATGTATGCTACTGATTATCCTCCTTTCACCAACATGAGATGCCGTTTATATCAGGGTTGTCATTTATTCCCAGGTAGCATAATTCCATAATCTTATTCTTTAGATTTCTAGCATTGCTGTAGAAGCACTTACAGCTTTTGACCATCCTCTGTTGCAAGCACCAGTCAAGTGGAATTGTAGATGGTGTTATTTACCTTAGCTATTCCACAAAGCTGGCCAGGACCTCAGTCTGCCACACAACTGCCTTGAGTTAACCCCCTTGGACCCCAGTTCTACTTTCCCTCACGAGGGGTATAATACAGAATTGCGACCACTGGTCACCACGCCCTTCTACCAGAACAAATTCCTATCTGGCCATCGCATGGGCTCTGCTCCCTTTGCACTTAGCAGCCCTTTCAGTGCTCTCACCTGTTCCAAATCCAGCTCTCTGTGTCAACTCATCACACCTCCTGCTGCCATCATGTGCCCTGTCCTCTCCTGGAAGATTCACTCTGTCCCAGGAGCATCCTCACACCCAGCAGACATTATAGTCAGCTAGAGTTTATCAGCTTAGAGTTTATCAGAAGTTTGATCCCTTCTTCCAGGCTGATCATGCACCTTCCCTCTGTCTGACAACCCCTAAACACTTGTTAGATCAGCATCAAGGTTTTGTGGGATTTTTTTGACGGTCAGCAAGACAGAAATGCGTTGGAAAATGTCCTGTTTGGTCTCCAGTGTTTGCCATATACAAAGCTTTGGGAGTGAACTTGATCCCTTATCTACTGAAGTATTGTCAGATTCTGCAGCAGAATGGATAGAAGTACCAAAAATGGGTGCTTCAAAATCTCACATTGCTTCATAGACCAAGGTTAAGTCTCTGGAAAATTGCCAGAGGAAAAGCTGCCCTCTGAGGGAAGGTATTTGAAGGAGGTGTTTGTAATGGTAACAGATTTAAAAGTAAGGTGCCTGTGGTGTTAATGAGCACTGTACATGGGATAGGATGGGATGACACTCTTCATTATTTCAATGCTGTAATCAAGTCTGGTGTGGTACTTCAAGATTTAATTTTCTTTTTTTGTCTAGTCAAAGTAATAGATGAGAGCAGCTCCATTGGCAAAAGACAGGAAAAGTGTTACTGTAAAATCTATTTAACAGTATGAAGCTAAATTCTGCTTTCAGATACATGCATACAGTTTTCTTTTGCACGTGTGTGAGGGTGGTTTCAAATGAATGCTTTTTTTAAAGTTTATACTTTTAAAACTCAGCCTTACGAGGTCTTTCCAGCATACACAAATGCCTGAACTCTTGGTATTGTTCCATAGGCACCTAAGTCTGGGTATAAGGTTTAATTGCATGAACTTGTTAGCAGCAAACAGGCCCAAAATCTTTAGAGTTCACTAGCAAAGACAGGCAGTGTACAGGTTTGCTTGACAAGACTTGACTTTGTGTCAGTCTGAAACTTGGTATCTTTATGACCTAATGTTTTATTTAATGAGCATTGCTTTACCTAGGCTACACTGAAAATTAATCAACCATGTAGTGGGATAGTTATGTTGTTTGCTAATTGCTGTCCTTTAGTACATTTGTCTTGACATTTTTTTGAGTGAAATATGCATGTTTCCTTTTTTTTTTTTCCTAAGCTCTGTTTATACATGTTTAATCAACATCAGAGATCTTTTTGAACTAGTGGATGGAGATTAGATAACTTTCCCATGAGCAAGAAGCTCCACTTCCCATATATGCATTCTACACAAAATCTGAGATTTGGGAAGCAGCGAAAGGTCTTCCTCAGAATCTCTTTCAAATAAAAAAATGCAACATATATCAAAAAGCAAATCAGGGTGTTTTGTTTCAGTATATGCAGGAGTGCAATTAAATATTCACACAGAAACCACATTTTCATTTGTAAATGTTCAGAACATTGTAAAGAATATTTAAAAGATAAAATTAACTCAAATGGAGACTTTCAAATCAAACAAAATATGCATATTGACCAAAAATTATTTTTTCACTCCTTTTGCCCTTTTGCAGAACATTTTTATTTCACACAGATATGAAACATTGTTTGATTCCATAAGTAATGTATAGAAATTGTATTTATTTGTAATCCAAAGGAATAGAAGATTTTTTTAAGCCTATCCCATGGTAGCAATTTGCACTCCCTGCCTTTTGCTCCAGCCCTGAAAGCAAAATTCCTTCAAAGCCTTTTCAAATCAAATGTACAGAACTGTACAGAAGAAAAGAAGAATGATACTTTAATTAAAGGTAGTCAAAAGGACACATTCACCTTTTTATTTGCATTTTCAGTTCAATAATTTTAAACTCCCCTAGATTGACATATATTATCTCCAGCAAAATAAGGGCAAGGTATGTAGCATTCATGCAGATGCACCTTCCTCCTAAAGCCCAAGGTCAGACCTGTGCAGATACTTCTATGACCTTGTATCAGAAACGTTTGCAATCTCAGCTGATGTGATGAGAAAACAATTCAAGAGCATTGGACAAAGCTCAAGAATTCGTGTCATCAATCAGAATGAATACCAAGGTTGCAGTTTAAACAAACTTATGACTGAAGTCAATATACTGGATTAACTATTTGCATTGTAGATTCAGCTCTTCCATTTGAAATGACACCATCTGATGCCTTTTGCATTACCTATGTGATCTGTTGATTTATGGGCTTGTTACATTCATTGAAAAAAAATCTTATAGCAGTTTGCTAATAAATCGAGAAGGTATTTCACTGATATTTCAGGAATTTATTTTGAGGGCAGCATTTTTAAGAGTGTATTTGAACACCTGCATTTCGCAAATTTGAATGAGAGATGGAGAGAAAATGCAAGAGAAATCACAGTAAGAAATCAAGGACTATTTTATTTCAGAAAATAAAACAAGAGTTGAAATTTAATTCTAGAAAAGTTAACTCTAGTGAAGAAGTAATAGAAAGGAGACTTGCTGGAGATGAATAGTGCAAAGTTAACTGTAGTGATAACAGCCAATGCTGAGATAAGAATCCTTTGGATGCAATTCACAACCATTTAAAAATATTGCCATACCTTTTTTCTTGAATGGCTTTTATTTTATCCTTCCTGTCCTTCCTATGAAATTTTACCTTATTTAGAAAATAAGTACCTGAAGTTAGGGAATGTCATGAGTGTCTACTCCTCTGTCACCTTTCCACTCATTGGGGTCAATAGTGTCTGCATAGCACAGCACATCTTTCTGTATGTATTTATGTATGTGTATGTATGTGTGTGTGTGTGTGTGTGTATATATGTGTGTGTGTATGTGTGTATGTCTGTGTGTATGCATGTGTGTCAGCTCTGCTGGGTAGAAGTTTCCCACCACAGAGTGCTCACTGTGCCAAGGGCTTGATTCCTGGGCCATTCCCTCAAGAGTTGGACTGGATGATCCTTATGGGCCCCTTGCAACTGAGAATATTCTGTGATTCTGTATCATTGATCTTTTTCACATATGAATTTCACCTCATTAAGGAAATGAAATGCACGTTCAGGACTGTTTTCAGAAAAATGTGTTGTCCATTTGGTTACACCATCAGGCTTTGACTTCTAGCACTCAGACAGTTCAACTACTGCACAAAAGTATGATTTGTGCTTTCAGCCAAGTTTTGCAATTTCTGCTTACTGTGAGAAGAAGTTTAAAGATAGAGCAGTGGGGGGGATGATGGTTTTACTCTGTGACTGGGTAGCTCACACAGGCATCCAAGAGGGATAATCCAGGTCATCCTTTAGCACTTAAATTATACTCCAGAGATTGTAAATGTTTCTCATGACATATGCCTGAGGCTTTACAAATTTCTCAAATGGTGCTTGTTTCTATTTTCTGTATTTTTGTCACATGGGAGCAAGTAACATTGACCCATTTTCCTTTTGTCTGCTTTGCTAAGTACCAAACTATTAGTGGAATCCTTTGAGTCTGACCTGGAGAGACCAGGAATGTGGGAATGGGCAGGCTGTCATCTCAAACAGTATCTGCCGAGGCAGACTGAGCCTGTTCTCAGCATTTTCTTACTGACACTTCAGAAAATAAATGATCTTTATTAACCTCAGTTAGTACAAAAGGTTTCCAAATCATCTTCAGTGTCTTTGCATAATTAACCAGACTGTTGAAGTACACCTGAGTGTTTCCATTGCATGTATCTGGAAAAGGCTGACAAATGTTAAAATATATTATATTGACCATTAGGTATGAACTTTGGGAGCATGAAGAAAGAAAATCTTGAAGGATAGAAATCTGTGTTTTAGGCACAGGGCACAGCTCTAGACAATGAATAAAGCTGCAAGCCCAAACAAATAAAGCATCCATGCAGCATTTTTCTCCCACAGGCCAAAACTATTTTTCTATGAAAAGACTGTATTAGTCTGTAAAATTCCATTCTGTCTACTGCTATCATAGATGCCCAGCAAAGAAAAGCGCTTTGGGGTTTTTTATGGTTTTGGTTTGGGTTTTTTTTTTCTGGTATGGGTCATGGTTGTTCAATTAAATTCTGTGTTTACCTATTGCTTATTTAGTAGTATTTATTATTTATATATTTATTATTTATTATTTGCTTAGCAAAACTAATTTTATGTAAATACAGTATCACTGGTTAAAGATATGTTATTAGTCCTTATAAATTTATTTAAAGCAGGCTTATTTGTCCCCAAGATTGTTGGCAAAGTCTAGCAGAGGTATAAGAGCAAAAAAGAAAGCTGTACTTGCTATCCTCCCCAGTACAAATTGTTTCACTCCATTCAGAGCATGGCAACTTGCATAGTCTTTCTGTCCAGTCAAATAAAGACTTGGATATGTCTGTATTATTTTGTTTGATCTAAATACCCCTTTTTCTCTATAAATCACCTTTTGGCTGTTTTTCAGTTTCTAGACCTCCTGCTTTTCTCTTTCTTTGGTGAACTGTTATCTACTCTCAAGCATGCGACATCTTTTCCTTTTCCATTTCACCACCCTTTATCTGTTAAAGGCTTCCTACAAGGGACTTCCTGTCTTGATAGCCTGGAAGAGGAATGAGGGAAGCTGGTTTTGAGATGAGGTCTCCCTCCTGTAATGCAGGATGCCATGGTCTTTGCAGCTGTCTGGGCCTGTCTGTGTTAGGATATGAGCTCCTTGGGCAGGAGCTGTTTGCATGTGGCTCTTTGTACGGTGCCAAAAGCATTGCTAACCCTTCCAGGTTTGTGGCAGAGGTAGCATCATGCAGAGGGGCACAGTGACAGCTTCTTTCCAGTGCACAGGGACTCCAGCAGCAAAGGCCTCAAAGGCACCACACAAGACTGTGGGTGTTGGACCCATATATATTCCTTATTCCAGTATTTAATGAGGGAATGCACTGGCATGCAGATTTATGGATAAAATTCCACAGGAAACTGTTCAGTTCAAATATGACTGTGCTGCTACTGCAGAGTATCCCTTACCACTGTGAGACTAACCCCTTTCCATGACAGTCCTGTAGACAAGACAAGCTAGGTTGCATGAGGCCAGTCTTGACCTTCAGCCCCTCCTCAGAGAGCAAGGCTGAAGGACAGAGGAGGGGTGGGTTCCCTGTGTGAGGAGGATGTTGTTGCTGTCCTCTGCAGCTCCTTATCCTTAGCCCCTGCCACTGGAGCAGAGGCAGAGGTGGATGTGCTGAGGACAGATCCATTTGTTTTTCTTGTTGTTATAAGACCTCACAAACCAAACTGTGGAGTCTGTGCTCTGCTGCTTCATACCTAGTGCTGCCAGGAAGGTCTCAACTGCCCTGCACAGCTGCATTAAAAATAAAAAAACACGTAAAAATGCTCAGAATTGCAGCCCCCATACAGCTCTTCCCTCTCCTCTCCTCAGCTGGCTTCCCTCCTTCAGACGGTTGCAGAGTTGGTTTTGCTAAATGACATAAGGTTATAATAAATCAAGTGAGAAGATTTGTGTTGTGCTTCCTACTGTATAGGAGAGTCCATATGGTTTAATTACTTCCTCTGTAGGTCAGATATATGTGCATAAAATCTCTGAAGTCATGTGTAACTGCCAAGATCCTATGGTGTGGTTTGAAACATCCATGCAGTGAACTCTCAAATCCTACAGATGTGCTATGAAAAATAAATGTAAAATAGAAGAAGTCAGATTATCCAGTTAAACAACAGCATTAAAATTAGAGAAGTTGATGGAGAGATCCAGAATTCAGCCCAGTAGAGGAGGGGGGGAAAACCCAAAAAACTTTTTTGAGGCAGAATATAGTTTTATCATCAAAGGAGATGAGAGAAAAATATTACACACACCCTCATAACCCCACATACTGCCCCTGAAAACAGCAGAGCAGCCCGAGGAGAGATACCATGTCAAAGACAGCTGCTTAGTGAACTGTAAAGCCATCTGAAAAGTGTAATCACAAAATATATCTGCTGATACAGCTTTGGCCACCATAGAAAATTCTGCTAGGCCATGTCGACCTGCAGACCCAAGATCATGGATGGGTCTATGCACAGAGCCACAGTCAATGTCTCAGCAGGGAGCTGCTCACCCCTGCACCTTTAGAGCTATTTTCTCAGGGCCTGTCAGGCATGTAGAGGCATATTTTCAATCTGGCACAATGGCTCAAGCATCTCTGGAGTAGGGAATGGTATGTGCTGGAGTGATGTTAAAGGGGCAGGGCAACTCCATGGGATCAAGCATGTCTGGGGCCTGATCTGCAGTGGTAACCTTAGTCAAGTGAACTGGAGAACAGGCTTGCTTCTCCTGCCAGCATCCTTCTGTGTCATACCTCTAAAGATGCCTGAGCTATTCCAGATAAATGGGAAGTGGAGAACAGGTCTGTTGGGGCTAGTCTGGGTCCATGCCTACCACCAAGACCAAGGAAGATGAGGTTGCTTTGTGAGGAATCACCCGTGGGAAGAAACAGAGTGTCCTTGGTCTACCCCTGCAAGTGACCCTGACGCTGCTCCAAGGTGCCAACACTCAGCAGGACGCTTCAGCCCATGCCCCACTGTGGTATATGGTGTGCAGAATAAGAAACATGCAGAGGGGTGGGCGTGCTCCCCTTCAGGGGATGGAGACCCTCCTGCCCCCTGCAAGTCCCTCCTCAGCGTGTCCAGTCCTTGCTGGAGGGACATGTGACACCACAGGAGTGCCACCCTCTCTGGTGAAGCCATCAAAGATGGCTATACATTGCTGCCACTGATAGTTTTAGTAAGTAATAGTTTCTGCTGTACAATGCCAATTGTATCAGTCATGTGTACATTTAATCAGCAAAAATCCTCTATGTAATTTCAGCATCTCGTGCCTAAGCACAGCAGTTTGGCTCCTCATGTTTACCAAAACTAAATGCACACTAAATACCATTCTCAGTAAGCATACTTTTTTTATAAAAGCCCAAACACTCTGGTATAAATAAATATACCCATCATATTGTCAGCCGAGGCTGTGACTTGCTGCATTTACACAGCTGCAGTTTGGGCTGTTGTTTACTCTTTTCCTCACAGACATTGTGTTCTGCTTTCTCCCTGTAAGGATTTTCCTTCTCTACCTATTCTTAGTCCTAGACAGAGAACTGTCCTAACTTATCTATGTTGTGTAACTTTAGTGACTTCAAAGATGTTTTGTATGGTGTAAATCAGAGCACCAACTGGCTAAATAAACCCTCCTTGCAATGAGGCATAATTGTAAAGCTAAATGTGTTCCTGCCTCTGTGTACTAAATCAACAGGAGTCCTTTTTTGTGGGATAAACATACTTCTCTGTCATGTATTTACAGTTACTGGAACACTCTTGCAGCCAGTTGTGAATCCTTTGCTTCAAGAAATCTTTTATACTGTTTGTTTTTTGGTTTGTTTTTTTTACATTCCCAAGTCTCTAAACCAAATTCTGTTGAGGATCTCAAGAAGTGTCTGTAGTTAGAGGCTGCAGAGCTGTTACCTGTATCCAGTGGAATACTGTTTCATTTTCAGTTCAGTTGAGAGCATTCCCATAATGAAATTCAATGCCTAGTATCAGTTTATAATTGTTCATCTATTCCTGCCATTTGTTTATTCAAACATATACCACAGTTTTCAGAAAAAAGATTGTTCAGCTCATGTTGTCTCAAGTATTATAATGTGTTCTTGTCATGAAGTGAAATACAGGTCAAACTTTAACTTATCCCTTAACTAGCTATTTAGTTCAAGAATAAACTTCCTCAAAATTTGCTCTTTACAAAACCTAGTAATTCCTAGGGTTTTTTAACCTCTGTCAGTAAACCTGTGTCTTTAAGCAAGTACATGATCCCTTCTGTGCGCGTGTCCCAAATGAATCCCCTTAGCTGCAGGTCTCTGTGAATTGTGGGGTGTATCCCACCCCAGCCTTATGCTTGCCAAACAGACTGCAGCTATTGCCACCAGGCATAATTTGGTTGAGGTCCTGCAAAAAGGACTATTCCAGTTTGATCGCATATTCTAGCTGCTGGTCCGATTAGCTTTCAGAAATGAAATTTGTCAAAAAGTAAGCTTTGGCTTTTTAAGACCTAACTAAGCATCTAAGAGTTCATGAGAGGCTCAAGTGTGTTTTGTAAGAAAGCAGAAGCATCACAGGCAAATTACATTGTGTTTGACCAGGGAAGACCCAGGTGCTTTAAATCAAAACTGCAGCAGTAACAAAGACATTCCAGAGGGTCCAGGAGGGAAATGCTTAAGCTTCCAGCTTAGTCTTCTGTGAGAACCTTTCAGTTTCTTGTAATGGAAATAGGAAATAGACATCTTTGCTTAAATTTGACTGTCAGGGGAGAATTGAGATAAAATTGTCTGGAGATACTGATCTACTACTCTCCAAAGCAAAATACTATTGAGATTTCCTTCCTAGAAGTGCTCCTTCCCTGGGCACAAAGCTTTTGGTGTAATCACAGAACAGGCAGAAGTTTCCTTGAGTTGGTTAGGATGGGCTGAAAGGAGGAGAGGATGGTTGTAAAAAAGAGAAATTGTAGGAGTGTACATAGCGATATGTAAACCAAACAAAAAGCAAGTCTTTCAAACAAAACACTAATATTTAGATACAAAAGTGTCATGAGGTAAGCAGAGACAAAGCAAAGCAAACCTCAGCAAGAAACTGCTGTTAAGAACTAGTGACTGAAGAAAAGGCATTTCATGCTTGAAACAAGTATTTCTTTTCCTGGGAGAGGAAATGTTGCACAACCCACAAACACTCCAGGATGCAGGAGCATCAGCCAGCTGATGAATTCCTATCTGACTTCTGAATATTCAGGCAGTTGAAATTGCTAAGAATAAATTCTGATGGGGGCTGTGTAACAATCCCCTGCTTTGTTCATCACCCTGAAACTGGGGCCAGTTTTAGTCTATGTCCAGAGAGCATGTGCCTTTGTTTGATTCCATGGTGCTTGTAATGCGCTCTTGGCTTTTACCAGCTTTTAGCCTGACACTTGTGCTCCTCCAGCTTCTCTTACAGCCAGAGTCAGATGTGTCCCTGAAGTGATGTAATCTCCTCTGTTGCTGTCAGTGTGAGATGTATTTTTACTGCTTTGTGGCTGGTGAATATGGAGCTCGAGTAATATGAACTGCACATTTGCTTTCTGTTATGTGCAACTGAGTGTGTTCCTGTAACCACTTCAGAATGCTGTTACTTTTATCCCTGTATTACAAGACTATTTTCTGTGTTCTATCCCTCTCCCTTTGGTCAGGGTATTACGTGTCTCAGTGCCTCAGCTAGGTGAGATGCTAGGGATAGCCCCCTTGCACTTTTTCTTCCAAGATTTTAACCCAAATCTTTAGGATGTGAAAGCAGTTTCTCTTGATATTCAAAATGATTGAGCTATGGGTTACCTGAGTTTTTGATAGGGCTCTTTTAATAGACAACTCTAAACAAAACTCCTTCCTTAGAGGAAAGCTAAACAAACGTAGAAATCAGAAATTTGAACAGATTTGTGAAAGCTTCTCAAAGGGAATTTACCTCATCTTACTCCTATAAATTGACTTACTATCTTTCAACTGAAGTTGCAGCCACCACCTATTCTTCACCTGCTCTCTGTGTTTTCCTCAGAAGAGGCAGCACTCAGCAGCGCCCTGGTACTGCTGGCTTGCTCATGGATAGAAGCAGAAATTCACTTAAAAAATCCTGACCTGCTCATCCAGTCATCAATCCTGTGTAATTCATCTCTTGTGTAATCCACAATCAGGTATAAAAAGATGTTTGAAATTGCAACTATTTGAACTGTTTTTCCCTTTGTGCATTATTCTGTACTGAGGAATAACTATCTGCATCCATCTCACCCTAAAGTCCCTCTTCTACCCATTGAACATCTTTGTTCATTTATTTTCAAAAACACAGCCCCTTCTTGTGCTGGTACATCATCCTGGGCCACCAGGGCCCATCTTCCATCTCTGACTCTCATTCCCAATCATTTTTTAATAATGAAAGGAAACCTTGCTTCTGGTTTCTTAGACACCTCCAGCTGGGAGCCTCCACCAACCTCTTCATCCAGCCTGGTGTGTCCCTGTGTATGCTCTGTGCTGCCTGAGTGCTTGTGGAAGAGGAACAGGGAGCTGGCTCTCAGTTTCCACATCTGTCCCAGGCTGGTTTGGAAGGAGAGCTGCAGAAATGATTCCCCAGAAGCTCCTCAGCTTTGGGGAGTGGGCTCCCACCCAGGTGTCTGTGAGGTTGATGCTGCTCCATGCAAATGGTTGTCAGAGGTACTCCACAGACATACACACACATGGGATGCTCTGTGATCCCAGAGCCTGGTCCTGAAAAGGACCTGTGAGGGTTTAGGGACACTTCAAAGGAAATGCGGGATCTTCCCACATTTCAGCTGCTGGGAATGAAAAGCTTTGCTGAGTGCATGAAACAAAGGTTTGTACCTTGCTCAAGTGTCAGGCAAAGGTCAAAAGTTGCTTCCCTGACACAAAACTCTTTTCCTTAGTGGAGTAGGGGAGGAAACAATCCTTCAAAGAAAGAGGTCCCCAGGAGATGCACCCAGAGATTAAGGCAGACCTGTACCATGACCCAGGGCTGACAGAGTGTGGGCAGTGCAGGGGCTGACAGAGTCCCTCAGCTCTTCAGGCTTCCATGTGTGTCCTCATGTCAGGAAACTCAGCAGGAGCATTTCTCATCTAAAACTGGTAACTGATAGCATGCAGCAGCTCAGGGATTGCCCTGGGAAGCCATGGTATAGGGAAGAGGCACATCAAGTAGATTAACAGATAATAACAATTTATGTGTTTCAGAGTTCGGGATTATCACATATTTAATTCCGTGTACTGCACCTTCTTGTTCAGATACCACTATTTTAATACATTCTTTCTGATTTAGTTTTGAAGTTCAAAGAGAAGAAATAGTAGGATCCATATTCTGGATTGTTCATTGCAGTTTTGTGCATTTGTTTCTGTGGAAAGAAGGGATATGAATCATATGCATTAGGAACAAATGAGCAATCCAAACAGGTGCTGCAGTTAGATACTGTATGTGAAGGAAAAAAACCCAAACAAACAAAACTCACATCTCTTCAGTGTTTTTTTTTTCCTTTTACATTTTAGCCAGATGTCATGCAAGTATTTCGGTAGTGCTTTTGTGAACATTCTTGAAGTTTTACAGAAAGCTGACAAATGGAAAGACTACAAACGTATGTGCATTTCCCAGATGAACCGTGCTTGCCAACCAGTGCATAGGAACAAAGAGTTAAGTCAAAGCAGAGAAGTTCCTCTGAGCATTTTGATTATGAGAAGATTTGTGGGGCTTTGCTTTAATAACTATAAAATACTTCAAACTGATTTCTTAATGTCAGCTTTATTTATTTTCAGAGCAAAGTTCAGAAAATCTTGAATGACTGTATATGATTTTTTTTACATGTCTTGGCTCCTTCAAATACACATATGTATACTTTCTTTTTCAGAAGTGATAGATTGCCAAGTTATCTGACCTCTCAAGAGAGGAAGTTGGGAGGACAGTTTAGTAACATTTTCTTTCATTCCCAATGTGGAATAAGATCAAAAAATATGTATTTTAAATTCTGTTAATAGCCTTATCTTTTCTAAACCATAAGGTACTGGCAAAATAACAGTGCAAGCAAACACGGCTCTTGATGCACCACATTAAAAATGGCTTTTGTTTATGAAACGTTTTTTTGTTGTAGAAACTTGTGGGAATAATGTTGTATTAATGGTAGGATGTTGACCTTTTCCAGCTATGGAAGATAGTCTCAGAACAGGATCCAGGAAAAACAAACATGGAAACTACTTAACTCCTTAGTTGTGTGCCTGAAACTTTGTGAGGAAGCATTATTTAACTTAGACTATTGTACTTACAGATTGTGTCATTACATTCAAGTGCCACACACACAACCATTTTCAGTAAGTACAAAGGTCTTGAGAGCTTAAGGGAAAAAGTCACTTCAGCGAGGAAGAATATTGCTATAATTTCGTGTAATATATGTAATAATATGCAGTTGTCTGCTATTATCTACATTTATTTATAGTCTCCCAGGTCAAAAAATAGGGCAGATTTTCTCCAGATTTTAGGGTACACAGTGCAGTGCAAGTGAACAAGAACTTGTACTGAGAAAAAGTGTGAAAAGAAAGATGTTCCATGTTAGAGAGGACTTAAGCTCATGCTCCTCCTATAGGCTAAAACAGACTGCTCTGATTTCTTAAGTGAAAAGCCCCAAAACTCAGGTGCATTTGGTATAACTTTTGCATGTGACCTTTCCTATACACTCCACCTTCACCTCTGCTGAATTCACTCCTGAACTGAGAAGTAGCCACAAAACTTAAGGCTTCTGACATCCACTCAGGATCTTGAAATGATACCTGGGAGGTGTACAGGTGGCTGTTGATAGTTTCCCTGTGGTCTGGAAAAAAACTGATGGAGGCCTGGGGTGGGGAAAGAAGTTAAATACTCTCTGATCTGTCATTGCACTGTTGTCTTCCTCTTTTTTGAACCAGTGGTAGTCAGATGTCCTGTAGGTGGTTTCTCTGCCATTCCCCTTCCTTTGCCCACACATTTCTTCTGAAGCCTTTCTGATGACAGTAGACAGTAGTCAGATGTCCTTACAAGAAAATTGCTAGATTCTAGAAGAAAATGGAACTACCCGAGTTAGTATCAGCTGGACATCTCACCCATGGTTTCCACTAGATTTCATCTAGACCTCACTTGCCATTCCTGTCAATTAGATTGTATTGATATGAGGAACAAGCAAAACAAAATAACACCAACAAAAAATGAGCAAACAAAAATATCCCAACAAGCAAAGTTTATTGCATCAAGCAATTTTAATATTTTCAATATAGTGTGTAAATTATGAATATACAGGGTGAAAAGTAGTCATTAGTACAGTGTACCAGTTCACCTTCAGAGTGCTCTATGCCCAACAAACAAAATCAGAAACGTTGATTTCAAAACAGGTTTGAGGGTTTTTTTTCCCTAAAGAGATTAGATTTCTGTACTGTCTTCAGACAACATATAAGTACTACCTTTTATTTCTAGAAGTGCACTTTTTACACTCTGAAACTCTCAGGCCTGTTCACACACGAGGTACTTAAATACATATATTGTTTGTCAGGAGAAAACCTCAGCTTTGCAAAATATAGGAGCTTCAGCTCCTATCAGCTTTGCAAAATATAGGAGCCTGTGAGGAGCTATTACCAAAAAAAAACCAAAAGCAAGAAGTGTTTTTCTCTTGTGTACAGTATATCCGCCTGTCACTGCTCCTGGGGTGAACTGGCTGCCAGCTCAGGAGGCAGCAGCTGATCCCACAGCTCCCAGTTCACCCAAGTGCAGTGAAGCACACTGAGCTCAGCCAGCCCAGCTGTATGCACTTCTGATATTCAGTCATTACTGCATGGGTGTCCCACCTGTGCCCACAGCCAGTGATAGAGCAGAAGTGGGGTGCAGTAGGTGCTGCAGCCTCCAGGCAAGCTGTCCTGCTTGTAGCCTTAGGCTCTCAGGAGATATTGCTTCCTCTCTTGGCTTATTCACAGGCTCATGATATGTTGAGAGGGAAGTCATGTAAGGTAAATCTCCCAAGAGCTCAGCTCTCCTTAGTAAAATGGATTTTTTAAGTGTTTGACAAGGAGTTACATCCATTGTGTGCTGATTTTTGGTCATTGTACTTATTTACTAAATGATTAAGTGGGAGTTGAAGGCACCTAAGGGAGCTTGGAGCCAGGGTTTGGTACTGACTATTTTTGTAAACTAGGTTCTTGTCTTTTGGATAATACCACTGTGGTTGAGGTTCTCAGCCCTAGTAAAGAAAATATCACCAATTCCCTCCTTCAGCCCTCTTGTTTCTTTACAGTGCATGCTTTGTAAACTGTACTTGGTGTGCATAGAAGTGTCTGTGACACAGAGGCCTTCATCTCTTGGAGACTCTGTACACAGTACAACTAATAAGCACTTACTAGATTTGACATCCTTGTTTATGTCCCAGTAAACTGTAAGATATGCCATTTCTGCTACTGTTGCCAACACAGATGGGTCTAACTTTCCCCTAAAGAGCTCAAATGACGGAGTTTCCACAGTCCACCAGCAAGCTTGTCAGCATATCTGAAGTTCCTATGCTGGTATCTGTGCTATTATACCCCACGTGGTCTTTGCTGCTGCAGTCTGGGGAGAGCTGACCATTCATTTATTACTTGTAGGCAAAGTTTCTTGTATTGCTGACCATTCTTTGCTATTTTCCTCTTGGCTGTTGAGATGCAGTGTCCAGAGCTGAACTTCGACCATCTGACCACAAACCTATCAATGCTGAGAAGAGGATAGGGGTTATTTTAGGTATTGTATGCTTGTCTACAGTGTTCACAATCTCAGAGACAAGAAAGGTCATTGGAGAGGTCACTGAGGATTGGACTAGATGACCTTTAAAAGGTTCCTTCCAACTCAAACTTTTCTATGATTCGAGACAGTTATAATTTTCTTCTTAAATTATGTTGTTGCAGTGGCATCTCTTCACATTTGAATCTGGTGCTGGATGAATGTGTATGTAGCTGAATATTGCAGTTCAATATTTAATGCAACATTTACTGCCAAGTAATTCTTACTGGTGGAAGCTACAGCTACAGGATGTAAGTCTGAGGAGGTGGAGAATTTTTCCACAGACTATGTCTGCAAAAAATACTGAAGGGATTGTCAGTCTGCATGACAATTCTTTTCTCCCATGACTAGAAGGTTTCATCTGTTTCCAGTCAGAAACTCACCATCTAGGAGGCTCTGAATATTTCTAGAAAAGTAGTAGGAACTTCATTCTCTAGTTGGTAAAAGGTGGGGAGCATGAGAACAATGTGGCATTCACCAGGAGTTATGGAAGTCTGTGTATGCCCCTATGGGTTTTAATATCATTTCCCTTATCAAAATTTGGAAGGAATGCTTGCACAACAGTGCATTTTTTTTCATATCTGGGTGATAAATCAGAGTGAGGAGGTACAAGTGGCAGCCTGTAATGGCACAGCAGTGTGTGGACATACAATAGCTTCTGCATGTACAGTACGATACCTCCTTGGCTCCCTGAGGCTCCAGAAAGTGAGAAAAGCCTGTTTAGGACTGCCTTTTCAAAGCCAGTCAAAACAAAGTAAAAATAACAGCAATCTTAATTGTCCCTTGCCAATTTGGCCAAAATTACTGGGTATGCTTTGCTTAGGTCAATTTTGCTGGAACATATCAGTGAGTGAGAAGTTCATTTGCAATGTAACTGTGCCAATAAATAGCCAAAACATAACACTTGGAAAACTCAGTAGATGGACAGCACTCCCATTTGTCAGCAGCTACTTTTCCAATGCACTGAGAACTGTGGGTGGCATTGGGGGGTGTTGTGGGAAGGTTTTGGGAGGAGGGGTTGATTGGAATAGTTTTAGTATGAGGACTGTCTTACAGCTAATCAGTTGTATGAGTGGAATTTTATCTCTACTGGGAGGCGAGCTCATTCGCCTTTATCGACCTCAGATCCATGTTTAGAAAAAAGTGAAAAGTAAGATGCATTCCTGTTCTTGATGTCTTATTCTTACAAAACACAACTGCTTGTTACCACCCTGTGTCTTCTGAAAATGAGTTGTGTTTGATTTTGGTCTGGTTTGTACTTTCTTCTGCTGAAACAAAAATGCAATCCCTCAGATAAGCTCTTTGTGTTTCTGGATCCTTTTAGTGATGAATTTTAGAGCATCTCACAGCCCATAAAAATTTTATCAAAATACTCCAGACACTTTCTTCTGATTTTCTTTTGTACTTTTGTTGATTATAGAGTAGAAGTAAGGCAGGATGTTTTATTCACTCTAAGGTTTGCTGAAACCCAGTTAGCCATCCATACTACCAGGCATGGAATTTCCAAAGTCTGTACATTGCTTTCCTACCCTATTTTCACTGCATGTTTGTTTTGCTTTTTCTCCCTGGCTATTCCATGCCAACCCCACCCTTCTTTTTTGACTGGTGGTTTTCTGTCCAAGAATGTTCACCTAATGAACTTGGAGATACTCTTCTTGCCAGGTGGCTAATTGGTGAAGAGACTTAAGGAGAGTGTGGGAGTGGACAGTGGAGACAAGAGGAAGTTTGTGGATGTGATTTGTCTAGAAGCTGGCAGCAAATGGCTGGGACTAAGGCCAGAAGAGGAGGAGATGAGCAGTGAGAGCAGGAAGGAACAGTGAGTTGGGCAGTAAAGGAAACCATTCTAAATGCAGCAGGACTCAGGGCTGCACAAGGGGAAGGTAACTTCAAGCTGTTCTGTGTCATGTGGTGGACATGATCCTCAATAAGCTGTCATGGAGCAGGTTGTCATGTTGGCGTTCCTCTCCCACTTGGAACAAAGTTGCTGGAAATAGAGGGAATTGGAGTATTGTCAGTGTAATGTTTTGTGTGTCTGAGGGCCAGGTTAGCCTGTGAGGTATAACAGTGCCCAGCTCACTCACTGTGTGCAGTCAAAATGCTGTTTAAATAGGTGGCTCAGTGCCATCTCAGCTGTTCTCACTGTGGGCACTGAGCATCCATCCCTCTCACAGTGGTGTCAGTAGAGGAATGAAGGGGGGGCTTTCCTGCCTTGTTACTCCTGGGGAGAAGGTGGAGAAGCTGGGGCAAAGGGGCATGAGGATTATTTAATCTCATCTTGAGTTTGGCCAGTCAGCAGCAAGTGGCCTTTGCTTCATATGTACTTGGTTAAAAGAAGGTTTCTACTAAGTTAAAATGAATTTGGTTCCCGAGTCAACCTTTGGAAGATTTTCAACAAACCACTTAAAGATGCAGGGAGGACTTAGTGAAATAAATCTTATTTTAGTAAATAAACTGAATCACAATTTTCCAAAGCCCCTCTACAAATGGATTTTGTAAGACTTCCTGAGAGACAGAAACAGTGGTGTGCACCAGGATCCAGTGCTTGCTCTCTTCCTTGGTTTTCCCAGGCTGCAGGAAGGCTGCTGACACTGGATGGGCTGAGGATGGAAGTGCATGCTTTTGTGAGATGGAAAAAGTGATTCATCCATCCTCCTCCTTAAGCACTGCCTAGGAAGGACAGCACAGGCAGGGTTTCTGTGCCTGACCTTTTCTGTAAAGATCTTTCTGTAAGAGAAGTGTGGCTGGAGGAAAAGGGGAGATGGTGGAAGAGATAAGTCCTGGTCTCTGCTGCTTAAGTAGCATCTGTATAGCCAGTGCTGAGCCCTACCATTTGCCCTGTGGGAAGGCTGCCTATCCTACCAACTCCCTGAAAGGGAAATTCATTGCAGAAGTACTCACAAACTTCTCCCTTCTGAGTTGGTCACCTATAGCTGTCTCATCAGTCACGCTGGTGATGCTCCAGGCTGGTCCCGTACTTCGATATCAGCCAAAAAAGTGATGCGGAGAAGGATTCTTCAGGTAACTGAATAGGATATGTTATATTTTAGTGGTGCTTCAGGTAGAACTAATGCATACTGGGAGCACCAATAAAATGAGAAAATTCAAAAGTAATGCTATAGTCACTCTAGCATTTAGATTTTATTCCACTGGTTTGAATTTAATATTCTTTTTCAGTTAGGCAATTGTCAGTATGAGGCTCAAACTTGCAATTAAGTTGTAGCTGGTAGAAAAATGTTAAACCTCCTGAACTTGCACACATTAAGATAATAACCCAGTTTGTTCTAAAAGAACATAATGAAGGAATTCAGTGAATGGGAATTACATAAACTGTACCATTGGTGTTGAAGGACATGATCTATAAATTAGGAGATTAAGAGTAAACAGGAAATTCCACAGAACAATTTCAGGATAAAGAAACTATAGCAGCAGATGGCAAGATGTTTCTGTTGGGAGATTTTAGAGGTTGATTTTGATACCATCTACCTCTTTTTAGAAAGAACAACAACTCCATCTCCATATTTTGGTTGTGAATTCCAGCTGTGCATTCGCAGAGCAATGCTAGTGCCAGCTAGAGCACAATGTTGCATGGTTCTTGTCAATCTTGTTCCCATATACAGGTCACACCTCTTTTTCTCTCCCCTTATATCCATATTAGTAACTTTGTGGGTATGATAAATCTGAAAAGCACCCTAAATGTGTTAATATATAACAAGTATATTTGAATATGTTTGGATTTTCCTTAAGGCTAGAGCAAAATAAGAGATAAAGGGGAACTAGATCTTGCAATGAAAAATAGTTGAAGCTTTTATGCTTATATATAATATACCTTATATCATGTAAAGTAGATGGGAATCTATTTGCTACTTGTTTTAATGGTTATGGATCAGGCTGCAGTATAACTCCTGGTAGCAATTAGTCACAAAGACTTACTCAGTCTTTTAATTTCACCAGCATTTCAATCTCACAGCAAAATTCAACCTGCTTTCTATAAGGATATCCCCAGAGAAAGGCTAACATTCCTACTAAATAAATACGGGGTCTTTCAGTATTAAAAATATGGACAGAAATGTTCTAGTCCACAAGTTGTTATTATTTTCATAGCAACTACTTTGTAAAACAACAAAAAGTCCGCCCCCCGAAAAAAAAAACCACCAAAAAATTCCATAACAGAAAAGAGAGCAATTAGCAAATAGTTTGAATGCCTGAGATAAGAAACCATAATGGCTAGTAGGAAAGAAGAAACCTCACATTTAAGATAGCTTCTCAGCAAGCTGCATAATAGTGTCCAAACATGCTTCCTTTTGGCATATGTCGGTATACACAGACAAAGAAACAGGAAAGGGGATTTTTTTTTTTTTTAGTTAATTCCTTGTGTCAGAAACAGACACTGATGGAGAACTCAGCCATAAACATACATTATTCTTACTGAAGGAAAAAGGCATAGCCTTGGTTTTGTGTGAAGGGCTGTGTTACAGTTGGAGTAATGTAGCTCTGGAAAGGATGCTTTGGGGGATCAGGTTCTGGCTTTCATCTGTACGCTGCCTTGTCACAGCATTACTGATGTGCTCTGCAAATGCCAATGGTGAATAAACTGACTCAGATGATAAAGAAACATATCCCTTTGCTATGCAGAGCGTGAATTCTCAAGGCTGCTGTAGACTTGGCAGTAGAGAGAAAAGCTGCTCAGTGCAGCCAGCATTGGGGTTCTCAGTTGTTCTCAGGTCTAAATACAGAAAACTGTCCATATCACATTTCCCTCCCTGGAGGTGGACCTCCAGAGAGTGAAGCTCAGCAGGCACACAGTAGGGATGATGATGATGAGCAAATGTGGAAGAACTGTGATTCCACTCTTCTACAGAAATGGATATCTACAGGCTAGGCATGAAGAGCTTTCCATGTATGTGTGTGCTTGTTCATGTGTGTGTATGTGCAAGACCCAAGCTTTTACTGAACACATCACTCTCACAGTTAGTTATTGTGAAGAAATTTCATGCAAGTAGTCCTAGTAAAGTTTTCTTTCTAATTTGAAATAATCAAAAAGATAAACATGGAATTCTTTAACAAACAGTTTCAAATTAGTACAATGGACTGAATTGCAGCTATTCTACTGTCATCATTATTCACACAGAAATGTGGTTCTAATCTGAAAAGAGGACTTTACTCACTAAAGTGATGCAAATAATGAGAAAAGACAGTTTTGCCACTGCAGAACATGAAGAAAGGAGATGTTACCCACTGATGCAGCTGTAAGAGCTTTGCAAGTGTTAAACAAAAGACATGGCGGACCTGAGAATTAAATTGCTCATGTCTGCAGAGTACTAATCCAGTATTTTAGCTATGAAATAATGGTAGTGTTCTGAATTTCTGCTTTTGGTCTCCACGTACCTGTTTGGTTCCAGCTGTTACATTAGAATAGTGTCTAATTTGAAGTATACTCTAGGTCTTCCTGCAGCCAGCCCTGCGGTGCCAGTGCCCCTACAATCTGTATTCCTGCATTCTCAAAAGCTTTATGCTCTTCCACTAGAGTGTGGGACAGAGGAAAGGGAAAAAGGAGACATAAAGGACCTGTGTCTCATCCTGATAAACAGCAAGGAAATGGTTGGGTAAGCATGTGGATCCAGGAGCTAGGCATTGTGTTGGGTCTTTCTCTCTAAATGTAGCCCAGACTGAAGAGGAAAAGCTAAATTTCATCCTACATGTATAAGGACTTCTTTCAAAGACCAGCAGCAGTCAAGATCTCCCCAGTCCCCTGTGGAAATTCCACTGCATTCAATGTAAAAAACCTGATTTCTTGCCCTGGTGAGATGTGTTTCAAATAGGCTGCTTGGCTGGCTCTGCAGGGATGCTGACGCCGCTCTAAATGAAACTACGCAAGCAGTCCGGCTGTGATGCCACATTAATCTCAACAAGTGTATTCTTCAACTGCAGCTGGGGATTAAACCTATCCCAAGAGCTCATGTAGGAGGAGGTGGTTATGCAGTAGCAACTTTGTTTAACATTTCTTCACGTTTGTGGCTAATGGTGAGTTCTCGAGTGCACTAGACACTACTAGAAAAGGGAAGGATTTTGCAGCTCCTGGCACTGCGTATTATATACCAACAGAAGAAGCAAAGATTTATTTTTGCTCGCTGAATGAGAGAGAGAATGAAGTGCTGAGAGCTCTGTAACGTTTCATACTCTCTTAGACGCAAAGAGCCAGATGAATATTGTTGGAAAGAATGTGTTTATACAAGAATCATATTTATCGCAGAAGCTGTGGTCTTAACATTAGACAAGGCATGGGATGAAAAAGCTGAGCATGTAGTAACTCAGCAAAATTCTTACTTCTGCCGTGTATTACAGTAAGCTTCAATTACTTATTTTTAGGGGGCTATTTTAGAACAGCTTACGAGCAATTTGCTTACAATAAACACTTGCATATAGATTGAGAGTAAGTGAAATATATTCATTAAAAAAGCATTGTTTTCCAACTTTACTTAACCTTCCCAAGGCAAACAGCCACAAATGGTGCTCTGAAAATGCCTGCACTTGTAGCCTTTAACAAAAATAATCACCGGACTTTGGACAAAGTGCCAGACTTGGTCTCAACCTTGCACTGCATTGCAGGTTGTTGATAGCACAATCTGGATGGGTTCTTCTGGGATCTCAGACTACATTCCCATGCTCTTTGACTTCATTGATTTAGCAGTAAATGGCACATTCTTGGAATGCTTTCAGTGGAAAAATTCTATATAATATGGATACGAATAAGCATGTGAAATAGTTTGTATTTTAAGCAGAGCAGTTATTCCCTCTTGTTATATTACTGTGCTTTCTTTCATTCCCATGTTATTCCTAAAGCTTGTTATTGTGAGAGATTCTGAGCCTTGAGAAACTGGAGTTAAACTAGTTTTTCTTTAAACTGCTTTCTAAGAAAAAAAAGGAGAGATGTTGGAAATTTTCCCATCAAACATCTGTTAGATGTTAGACCCAAATATGTTCCCACTTCAGCTGTTCTGGTCTAGTACTGGGGTGGTGTAACAGAACTTAGTGGAGTTAATCGGAGATGACAAGGCAATAGCATTTATTGCAACATACCTGCTGTTTAAATAGCAGTGATGGCAGTATACTGAAAGCTAAATTAATTGCAAATTAGGAAAATTGTGTTGTGAGAGGCAGAGGAATCTATGAATTATAGCTTTTAGCATAAAAAACCTGTAAATGGCCAGAAGTTGACCCAGAGGGAGCCTTATTCTAGCAGACTTTCAGCATCAATCTCCCTTTGCAGTGGGAACCTTTTCTGGGTCCACTGCTGAAAGCCAGTGAATGTCCTATTCCAGCCCTATATTCAGGCTGTTCTATCTTTTGAATGTCCTTTCCATTTTCACTAAATCTTTCACAAAGAAATATATCTAGATCTGAGTTTTGATGTGCAGTGTGTACAGTTACATTTCCGTTCACATGAAGATTAGGGGATATAAATTACTTTAAAAGCCTCGTTTAAGATGAGTACACAAGCTATTGCCTCCTTTACTTTGGGAATCAAAGCCACATTAGTAAGAATTTACACTGTTGGGAAGAAGATGAAAAAAAGTAAGATTAAATTTCTGCACAATGCCCTTTTGGTAAACTGTAGCAGAGGAAAGGGGAATTAAAGTTGGTCTGTAAAAGCAGCTGAAGCAATTCCCTCCAGCATGAGGAAATCTTAGGCTGGAATTAGGCCAGGAAAGCCAGCGTGGTGACATTGACTCCATTCACAGCATAGCAGATGTAAAAAGCAGGAGACAGCAAGATCCAAACTTGCTGTTCTCCAGCATCAAAGCAAGGAGACTGCTCTTGGGTAGTGTATGGCAGAACAAATGTTAACAGAGCCACTTTTGCTGACCTGAAATCTTTTCTAGACTTGTGATATTTTATTCCTAGATAAGGCAAAACTATTTTTTTTTAAGACTGAGATGAAAAAACAGTTTTAGAAAAGAAATACAGACATGGCAATGCAGCTGTGCTCTAGGCTCAAACCTGAGCTTGCCATCTGTCCTGTAAGGGCTATATTTGCTCGCTAGCTCAAGAGTTGACACCTAATCTCATTTTGACTAAAACCCTTATTTTGTAATTAGGAATTCTGTCCCATTTTTTTCTCCCCACTATCTTTTAAATCAATCCATACAAAGAACCTTTTCTGACATATTTCTGTTTTCATTCAGCAAAATAATTCTACACAGCTCTGGTTTTAAAGCTGTTTTACAAAGTCCAGAGACTTAAGTAAGTCTCTCTTCAGACTGCCCTTAGGATGGGTGGCTTCTGTGGCTTCATGTTCCCAACTTTGTTTAGCCCTTAAGAGCTAGAAAAACTGCAAGTATGCAGTGGTCGAGCTTGTGTTTCACTTTGATTTTCCACAGCAAGCAGAGTGATAAGCTCTTATACAACCTACTTGGGATCTGTAGGACTAGTAGCGCTTAATTGTACAGTTTTTCTGGCATTCGTGTTCAGCCTTCAAACAGTCCTTATTCATTGCAGCTTATTCATTGCTTTACCATCCATGGGCATAACATTTCGTTCCAAGCAGTGCTATGGAAAGCACACTGTATTCCTGTTAATATTACATGAAGCTTAAGATTTTTTTTTAAACCACCTCTCTCAAGACTGTTTATCTGTCTACATTGATATTTGTCTAAAGATATGTTTTACAGTCTATTTACTTGATGATGTGTCAGAAATTTGTTTACCAATAAAGTGTAGATAAAAATATCAAGTATGTGTGTATTGGTTTCCAGTTAGTTTTTTCTGTCTGCAGTTTTTTTAAATTATAAAAGTGAATACATTTCAGGGATAAAAGATTTGTCATTTATTTGGCTATATTCACTTTATTCTGTGATTCCTTAATCAAAGTAAACTGACCCAAAAAAGCTTATTTTCTTCATTCAGACCAATAGAGTGCACCATTTGGGCCTTGTTTCCAGGATCTTTTCTCACGGGAATTTCCCACTCATGTTGTGGATAGTCTGTGTGAGCAACAACTGAACAAGCAGGCAAAACCACAAGGATTGTTACAGGCATCTGATTATAATTACTAGCAAAGCTTCTAATCCTTGTTTCTCCAGCTATAGCTTCAAAAATCAGCTAATAGCACCACATGCAAACATTATCATAATTACTTTGATGGGTTTAGGCATTGGGCAACACAGACAAATTTTGGAGCAAGACCCTGAGAAGGCCTTAAGTCTTTGCCATGACTGCAGCTTGCATGGAACAGCAATGGAAAATGATCTGAACTCATCAAACTAGCTTATCGTGAATGAGTAGTCCTTCTGTGGATATAATGAGGAGGGAATAGACTGGAATGGTGCAGGAGAACTTCAACAAGAAGCTCTGTATTTCAGGTTTGTTGGGACATTCATTTTTCATAGTATTTGTGCTCATTTTTGGTTTTGTAGTCTTCATGCAGAGGATTAAAATGAATCTCTCCAATTGTTGTGGGAATTTTGCATAGCTTTGTAAAAACCCCACAACTGCCGCGCATGAGCTGTTCATTTTTTACATTTGTAGAGCCTATTGGAGATCAATAGCATGGAGAGAGAAAGTGTTCTTTACTTGGGGAAGATGGACTGCACTGATCAGAACTGTAGGGGTACAAGTAGTGGGTGCTGCCCCATTCCTCTCAGTCCACCTGATGATCGATGGAGGGAAGAGCTGATAGTCCACAGTGTCACCTGAGGTTTCCTAAGGTGAGGCAGCACCCCCAACAAGGAGGATCTCCTATGTTCACCCTTTGCCTCCACCCTGCAGAAGGAAATCCACTCAGAAGAAGGTTGTACAGAGATGGCTGTGTAGTATGCCTTGTTTCTGCTTCCCAAAGAAAGCTGAAAAAACAGATGCTTTGAAAAGCAGCTGACAGTTTGGGACAAGTTCATTTGAGCAGATTTGAGCACCCCAAAAATCACTGATTTCATTTTTACAGCTCAACTGTCCCATTGGATTCCTGTGGTCCTTAGGAAGGGCAGTGAGGAGAGCAGCCACTCTGCATAGCACCCATCTCTCCAGAAAAGGAACTGATGATCTTCAGCCAAGAAATTAGCATGGCCTTAGTTCTACCAGAAGTAACTCATACTTTGCATTTTTAGGCTGAAGCGGCAGGGCAGTGGAATGTAACG
>NW_005054315.1:2152633-2154337 GCF_000277835.1 Geospiza fortis
GAATGCCTGTTGGTGGCTTCTCCATGTGCTGATGGGTATCAGGAATAGCAGTGGTGCAAGAGTCTCTGCAAGACAAAATTAAGCTTTGGAGAAAAGAATATCTAAGTACAATTTTTGGAAGTGCTTATTGCCCAACTTTATTACAAATAATTATTCAGTGTTATACCATTTAAGTCTCCTGAAGGATACATAGGAGCATTTAAAGAGGTACTTGAAATTACTTCACAGATTTTCCCATGCCCCTCTCACACCCTCAACCACTGCATGCAGAAACATAAGTAGGTGTGGTTGCAGACAGCTGATCCTGAGTGAGGCTTTGACAATCATATTGTGTAATCTCATCTAATGCAGTATCAAATTTTCCTGAAAAGACAAGCATGTTTCAGGCCATATCTTGAAGGTCATGAAATGCCCATTTATCAAGTCTCACTTACTTCAGTCAGTAGCTTCTTGTGTACCCACAAGCTTTCAGCTGCTGATAGTCAGCTTTGCTGTGAGGACTTGCTGGAGTAATTCTCAGATTTCTTTTTCTTGTGCTCATTCAAAATGGCCTGCAAGGTGCCCTCTGATAGTTCTGTTTGCCTAGAGCATTGTGCTTCACTCTGTGCCATTTGACATGCCTGATGTGCAGCAAGGCACATTAGTTACATCTAGAATATAGATTTTTCAACAGTGTTTTTAACTCATTTCCCAAAATTTAAGATCATTTGTGTCATCAGCTTTTTTTAATCTGAAATGGATACTGGTGCATTTTTACTAAAATGTATGTGCTCCATTAGGTTTAGGAAAATAAGTGATTAATAAGGTAAAAGCATCTTAAATGGATTCTTGGATACTTTCTGTTTAATCTCAGACATTTAACTGATTTTTTTTTCTTCACTACACATCTTTGGAACAGTGCAAGAAGGCCCGCTGTTGTGTGGTTTCGGTGGTTTTAAATTTCAGGATGTTTTTTTAATTATGAGCATGGAAGCATGCTTTAGCTAGCCTGTGACTGAACAAGGCTTAAATTAGGTCACAGCCTGGCTTTTTGTGTTTACATTTTTGTCCCTGCGTGTTTTATCCCAACACATATCTTCTGCACTTCTCCTCTGAAGTTGTTAGCAGCTGCACAAAAACTGTCTTCTGAAATGTTTTTCCAAGTCTCTGTTTATCTCTGTGGTGAGGAATTGCTGCTGCTGAAGCAGTCTCATAGTTAGCAAATCTCAAACTGGCCAAAATCCACCTCAATTCAGAAGGGCTTGTCTGACACCTGTGGCACCTTGAGGTGTGATAGAGATTGTGACACCCATGTGTGTTTCTGCAAAAAGGTGGAAGGGAACTCACTGTGAGCTTCAGAGAGATGAGTGTGGGGAGGTGCACATATTTACCAAGGAATAAGAAGGCTGTAGTTTTGCATGCTTATCCTACAACCACTCTTTATTATCAGGCAAACATTAAGGTAAAAGTAAATCTCTTGCACCAGTTGGTTGGGTTTTTTCCCTAAAACTTCTGGTTTCTTAATACTACTAATTTGTTCATCTATAGTGAGGTGAGTGAACCCTGCATATTGTCAGGGTAATGTCATTAATCTTTCTAAGTTGAAAGCTGTATTCTGTAAAAACACACCAATTAATAGCTGTATCATATATCTGAAGGAAGTTTAGGGCAGCAGTGTTCTCAGTGTGACGGAGAATGTTGGGTCCTGCTGTTTAGCTGTTATTT
>NW_005054315.1:2154347-2169699 GCF_000277835.1 Geospiza fortis
AAGGATTAAACATTCAGTTGGGTAACAAGTCATCAGTTCTCTAAGACACTAATTGAATGAAGTAGCATGTTGCTTAGTCAAACAGCTGAAAAGCAATCTAAGCCTAGACTTTGCTGTGCCTGGAAATACATTTCCAGCTATTTTCCTTAATGTTTCTGCTGAACATTTGAAGTACATTAATTTCACATTTTTTTGTTAAATAATTGAATTTTGTCAAATAATTGAATTTATTGGGAACAGTTCAGTCAAGGAGGAACGTCTGCAGAAATCTCATAACTACTTCACATAAAATAATTAAAATTATTTAAATTTCTGTGGTAACTTGAAGTCTAAGAAATTCATAGCTCAGTGTCTAGTCAGACCTTTATAAATAAAAAGAATTAACTGAAAAATCATATTAAATCATATTTCTCTTCAGAATAAAATAGCTTTATTGAATGCTGTGAGGAAATAGATTTGATTTTCTTTTTTGTCCACAATCTATCATAGTTAATAAGTCAAATTCTTTCTCTGTGATGCTTCATTAAAATTCTTCCTGAGCTGCGTTATCTCCATGGGGTTACTAAACCATATTCTCTTAGAATTAGCTTCATCTTCCAAAGGTATCTGATATGTATAGGGATTAGATTGATAAGATCATCAAGACCAAAAAGAATATGCAAATAGGCAAATTCCTGATTCTCTTCATTGCAGTTGGGTTAATATTTATTGAGGCAATGTTGCATAACCTCAGCCAGCGTAATTAAAAATGAGTTTTCATTGATTCTTGTTTTGGTCCTTGTTACTGGAAACTTACCATATGAAAATTCTGTCAGCCTTATTAAGACAAATTTAATTTTTCTTTTTTTTTCTTTTTTTTCCTATATTTGTTGGAACTCTGTTGTGGGTTTCTTGTTTATTTGGAGGCGGCAGGGGAAGCAGGAAGAGAAATATGGCTCTAAATCAAAAATATTCAGAGGAAGCTGAATAGCTCTGTCATCTTTTTTTACTCTGACTGTCTTCAAATCTCTCCTTTTAAGTGCACTCTCTTTTCTGTGTCAAAATGTAATGGAAATATCAGGCTGTGTTCATAAAAAAGTAGGTTGGTTTTTATCCTTAGGAGTGCTTGTTGGTGTCTTCCTGTGGTGGAAGCAAATAACAGCAGAAACTTCTTCAGTCTAGTTCATAACTGTATAAATCAGTAGAGTTGGTTGAGGGATAGTCTGGCAGGATCTTAGCGAGGTTGTTAAAGCATTGCAGACCAGAAAGCTGTTTTTTCTTGTAAGCACCCATGTAAACTGTAAAGATAGGGGAGACCTCACACATACATAAGTATGTCTGCGACAAACACACAGCTATAGTCATCCACAGGCAGATAGCCATAAACCTGCATCATGGCTTTTGTCAATAATGCTGACTTTACCAAACACTTCATCATAATTATCAGTGTTTTTAACAGTGAGAAAGAGTTCCACCTCATGTCAGTGACTCCCAACCCTTATCTGTTCTAAAGAAACTAGAGTGCTTTATGGCTTGTGATAGATACACAGAGATCTGAAGACAGCAAACAAAAGAGAGAATAAATATGTACACAGACAGAAAAATTCTACAGACATCACAGAGAGGAAAAAATCTAGACAATAGAATAGGCAAACAGCTAAATTGCAGGGTCTTAAAGAGGATTTTGAACATCAGTGTCACTGTATTTCACTGAATCACAGAATGGCTGAGGTTGGAAAGGGGCTCTGAGACCATCTAGTCCAACTGCCTGTGCTCAAGCAGGGTCAGCTAGAGCAGGTAATATTTGATTAGTCTTTTTTATTGCCCAGGTAATTTGGGGGTTACCAATCTCTAGGCCATTATGACTCATTCAGCCATCCACATCATCAGTCTGTACTGAGCACTGCAGCCTCCATAACACTGTTGCTCAGAGTTTGTTTGCTCTCATATAGCAAATGTTCTTTATCTCTGGACAAAAAAAAAAAAAAGGCAATAAAAGTTATGGGCATTAACTTGGACAGGAGAGCTAGCATTGGCTCTTTTCAGTAGCTAGATAAAAGCCTTAGGTTCTCACAGATGCAGAAACAGTCAGAAAAGTTGAAAATATTTTTTCGTGAAAAAAGGGAGGAGCGAGAGCCAAAACTTCAAAGGAACCACATAAATAAAAGTGCATTTGTTACTCTCTCTGTCCAAAATACAGAAGGCTGACGCTCCATGTGGTAGTTGAGATCTTCTCAGGGACCTGGAGGATCCAGGACCTATAAATCTCGGGTACAGATGTTCCAGCATTAATTAGTGTTTTGGAAAGGAGGAGAAGCTTCACATTTATCTCTTGCTTCCTTTCATCCTTGCCTGTAATAGATATGGTAAAGCAAGAGAGGCATCTTAGCAGAAGTTTGTGGTCGTGGTTGGCTTGTGAACTGTGCCATTCTGACCATTTCACCACCAGCAATTCAATTTCCCCTGTCAATAAATGCAACCTCTCCCATGAGACTGGTGGAAGCATCTCTGAAAGTACTTTAAAAGTTCACAAAGACAGCGCGTCACTGCACATCACTGATTCCTTTGACACAGCTAATCCTGTAAGCAGACTGTGTTTTAGCCAAGAAAGCACTAATTTAACAAAGCTTAGAGACACTCTAGAATCGGAATCTGAAATATTGAGGATACTTTCCTCAAGCTGAAGCCTGAAACCAGTCCCCTGTGATGGGGCCCAGATGAGTAGTTATGACAAATTCTTTAGCAGTCTCTCTGGTGTTCTGATAGAACAGATAAGCTCCCTCTATTCTTTCTCCTTGTCTGGAAGGCTTCTCTTTTCCTCCACATTACCTGCATTTGCTACCAGTTAGAGAGCAACCTAAATTTTCTCCAAGACCTCTCAAACTAAAGACATGTCCTTCAAGTAAAACAACTTGCCATTACAATTTAGTAATGCCTTCACTTCCTCAGTGTCTGCAGAATGAAAAGGAGTCTCTAAACTGGAGAATCAGGGATTTGACAGGTGGACCACTTGGTACTCAAGGAATTGGCTGGATGGACACACACATAGAGTTGCAGTCAATGGCTCAATGTCCAAGTGGGAAGCAGTGACAAGTGATGTTCCTCAGAGGTTGGTCTTGGGGTCAACATCTTTGTCAGCTGCATGGGCAGTGGGACTAAGTGCACCCTCCTCAAGTTTCCTGATGACACCAAGCTGTGTGATGTGGTCAGCATGCTGGAGGGGAGGGATGCCATCCAGTGTGAAAAGCCCATGAAGTTCAACAAAGCCAAGTACAAGGTGCAGCATCTGGGTTGGAGTAGCCCTGTCAATACAGGCTGGGGGATGGCCAGAGTCAGAGCAGCCCTGAGAATGACTTGGGGTGTTGGTGGGCAAGAAGATCAACATGACTCAGCACTGCATCCTTGCAGCCCAGAAAGCCAACGCATGCTGTGCTAGATCAAAACCAGGTGATGTGACCAGCAGGTCGAGGAAGGTAGTTCTGCCCCTGCATTCCGCTCTGGTGACATCCAGACTGTAGTGCTGTGTCCAGCTCTGAGGCCCCAACATAAGAAGGACATGGACCTGTTGGAGCAAGTCCAGGGGAGGGCTGCAAAAATGATCAGAGGGCCAGAACATCCATCCTATGAAAACAAGCTGAGAACTGTGACTGCTAAGCCATGAGAAGAGGCTCCAGGGAGACCTTTCAGCAGCCTTCCAGTATCTAAAGGATGCTTACAAAAATGCTGGAGAGGGATTTTTCACAAGGGCATGTGGTATTGGCTTTAAACTGAAAGAGGGCAAGTGTAAATTAGATATTAGGAAGTTCTTTACTATGGGGGTGATGAGGCAGTGGAACAGCTTACCCACAGAGATGGTAGATGTTCCACCCCTGGAATTGTTCGTGGTTAGGTTGGATGGGACTTTGTGCAGTCTGGTGTACTAGAAGGTATTCCTGCCCTTGGTAACAGGGTTGGAATGAGATCATTTTTAAGGTCGCTTCCAGTCCAAACCATTCTATGATTTTGTAATCAAACAAAATGGTTTGCCCTGATTATTATACTGATCCTTTGCTGAAGAAGCTCCATAGCCTCTACTGCCTACAATAAATGGTTAAAAAATTCCCAGTAGCTTTTGAAATCAACACTTGAAATTATAAATAGGCTTTCTCCTTGAACAGCTGTGGAACTGTCTGCTGCTGATGTTCTCCAGAACATCCTTTCCCATGAGTGATGAGATTTTGGAATCTGCAGAAGATGTGTGGGCACTCTTGGCCCCCATCAGTGCTACCTCAAACTGAGTCTGCCAGAAAAACTAGATATTTTGTAATGGATCTGGAGAATCTTCCTGTTCAAGTTTGTATTCCACCCTTGACCCTCTCCAGTTATCACAAGTTACATTCATTTTTTTCCAGGTAGATGATACAGAACTATTTCCTTTATGATTCAAAGCAAAATATTTTTACTCTCCTGCCTGATTTCAAAGGAAAAAAAAAAAAAAAAAAAGAAGACTTCACAGAATCGCAGAGAGGAGTTCTCCAAGTAATTGGTTGCCATAATACTTTCTCCAAATAATTTAGCTTCCCTAGAGGATCATTCAGCTTGATCTAGTACTGCCAACTTGTAAAAACTTATTGTGAATCTGTGCAGTGAACATAATTCTATTATATAAAAGACAACTGCTGATAATTTTCAGTATTTCTATTTATTAACTGAAGATTTCTCGTAGATTACAAATTATTTTGGCTATTTGTTGATTCTGGAGACAAACCCAACATGAAGGCAAGCCCAGCTTAACAACCATCAAAGTGATTGCATTAGAATATTTGTGAGGTTAACAACCCACGTACACTGGAAGGCATAAGGGTTGATTTAGCTTCAGTGTGAGCTGACTCAACAGCAGGTTTCAACAGAGTCCCAGTTACTGAAATTTCTAGACCATTTGCATTGATACATCAAGGCTGGGAAATCATGTAGAGGGAACAACTGTACAAACTCCGTTCAGATGATATCATAGCACCCCACTGGTCTTGAGGCTCATCTGTCTAGGAGGGCTAGGAGAAAAAAAATGTCTCTGATTCTCTGTTGACAATGACTCTTCATATTGCTGCACACATCTGCCTTAAAGCCCAACGTCCTTGCTGGTGGTTCAGAGCCAATCATCTGGCCTTGTCAGGAACTCAGAGACTGTCCCAAACTGTAAATTCCCATGACCGGAGCGCGAAGGTCTGTACCGAGTCTCTTGTACGTACTGCTAGAACATGTGTTCTGGGCTCCCATGTGGAGAGGGTATCCCAGTACACAAATTACTAAAAAGTCACAGCCTCTGTAAGAGAATTAAATTCTTTCTGTAGTTAAAACAGCCAGTAGTAACTTTTATTTGCATGATCAAGTCAGTTTTGATAGCTGTTCCCATCACAAAAATAGTTACGCTTTTGTTTAAACAGAAGAACACAGAATGGAAAAATTGGCATACGACAGGCTGAACTCCTGCAGGGGTTTTAATTTTCACATACTCTTAAACTCATGGAGCCAAATGAGCTTAACATTTTGGCCAGTTGCACAATTTGGAAATTTCAACAGTGAATGGTTTTTGGACCAAAAAAAAAATGTTCTCACAAATATGAAAAGTGAACAGATGTTACTATTGGTGCTTCCAACGCCTACTGACAGAAAACATCTGTGTTGAACTTCCTGAATTTTAGGATCTTGAGAACACTCCCACACACCACTGAAAGCCATTTGAAAGCAGTTGGGCTGGCAGATTGGCTCTTGTGTCTATGACTGAATGTTCTAACTCAAGCAGGTGCTGGTTGTTGTCTTGCCTTGAGAAAGGCCAGTTAGCCAAGCAGCAGTCTTACAGCTATCCAACCAACTACGTTATCCAAGTTTTTGGCAATATGTGCGAGGTATGCTTTTAAAAAGTCCCAGAAAGCAGCTGATCTTAATATTATGATGGCAATAAAATGAATAGAATGAATGAAAAGAACTGAAAAAAGATTTTGATCCAGATACTAGCAGAGTAGGAAGACTGCACTGCATTCTATGGTGCCCTGTAATTTTTTTGGCTTTTTTGATCCTATAAAAACCCATGTTAAATGAACAGAATTTTGTTCTATAAATATACTCATATAATATACTCAACATACTAAAAACTAAAAACTCTGCTCCTTTACATGACCATGATGCAGCAGATGTCACAGAGTAACTGGGAGTTCCCTGCTTCCTCCTGCTCTTTGTCCACACCCATCAGTGTGATAACTGTCTGGTTATAAGAGCATATTTGGCAAGGTGATTTTCCTCTCTGGTGAATTTTTGGTTGGCTATCAAACTAACCTTCCCCAATTAATTACATAGTAATGAACATTTGACAAGTATAAATCAATGTCATTTTAGTGTCCTGTAAAACATCATTAGCTCATTCAAGTTCATTCAAGTTCATTCAAAGTTGAGATCTCCAAATGTTACTATAGGACACGAAATAACACAATGCGGGCACACTGCTCTTTCATGGTAAAAGAGAGTTTTTTAATTTCTGACTCTAACATTTATAGATTTCCAAAAGTGACAGTGGATTGGAGGGTGACAGTACCATTTCTGCAATGACACTGGACAAACCAACCGTTCATCAAATTTCTCTTCTTCCATAAAAGAATGCAAAGCAATAAGTTACTTACATAAAGTGTGTGAGAAAGTTTGTTACAAGAATGTAAACATCAGAAGGCTTAGAAAATCTTAAAAAATCAGGGCGACATCCAAATTTAACTTTAGTTACCTCTTTCTCAAAAACAGAATTTAGCTGGTAGTCAAAGGGACAGAATTTACACATCACTGAAGTAGGGTTTTTTCCTGATTTTTTTTTAGTTGCCTTAGCTTGGTAGTCTCAGTTTAACCAACATAAAGCGAGTAGCTCTGTTAACTGCACTTCCACTCTCAGGCTGAGATGGAATAAATGGATATGCTTTTGGGCACACACCATTATCATCTGATTACTCTTTAATGCTGAAATATTTCTAACTTCCAAGAAAATCCTACTGTGTTGTACTACCAGGAGCAGCATTTCTGCCATGTATTGTCTGCCAGGTTAAGCAGATGTATTGCATTTATATTGACTCCCTTTTCATGCAGCATGATTTTTATTTCAATCTTAATTCTAACTGCTAAATCCACCATTTTAGGACTTGATCTTTGAGGTGTTGCCTTCTTGCACAGTTTAGAAAGCAATGATGTGAGGTCAGCTTTTGAGCTAGAAACCTGGGCTTCTTTTAGAGACACTTAAGAAAAATGGTTACATTCAGATGCATTTGTTTGACTTAGTTTGAATATCTGCATTAGGATATCATGCCATGAGATATCACCTGCACCTGATGGGATCTTTTGATGCCTACACTGCAGGTAGATAAATATCTCCATCTGTTCTATAAACGCAATACTTAAAAAATTCAATGCCTTTCAAGTCATTCCAAGTCTTCTCACATAATTCGGTAGAGCATGCTTACTAGAGAGATACATTTGCTAATATAGGTCTTGATTCTGATGCTAAATTTCCTAGTTGGTCTGTTTAGCCATACTTCAGCAGAGATTCTGCTTTGTACTTTCAGAGATATCCCCTTACTCAGTCTGCAAACAAAAGCACTCTTTGCCTCTGCCTAATGCTTTTTTCCCACATCTTGTCCACCATCCTCTTCTTTCCTCTATGCAATGACCTTTTGAAGGTTTAGCATGGAAATCCTCGTGTGGTTTTGTCTAGACTTGCCTTTTCTTATGCTTTTCTTTGGGAGATCATTGCTGTGGTCCCAGTATTGTTCTTACTACAGAAGCACTGCACAGCACAGAAAGCATTTCTGACATTTACTCCTGTGTATTTTGTGACATGAAGAAACTATTAACTAGTTCTTTTGAGTTCTTGACCTACATTCCAGCATATATTTACTTTTGCACATGTTTTATCTTCTTGGGTGACATAGCAGCTTTCTGGAAGATCACAAATTAGATCAAACCGTGGGAACAGAAAACAGTACAAAATTATTTCATTACTGAGTACAGAAAAGGGATGTGGCTTCTGGTAAAGGGAATGCTTTCATAGTTCTTTTTTTATGAAGATTTAATGTGTATTCCTTCCTTAATGAAAAAAAAAAAATTCACCCTTCTGCAAGCTGAATCACTGTTCTGGAATTAATGTTAATGTCATTTGGTCACCACTGTCCTGAGAGAAAATGTCGTATGTCCAGACAATGAAGTTAAAAGAACAGCAGATTGTTGCCATGCCACTAGGCTGAACTAGCCTCATTTTTTAGTTATTTTTAATGAATGTTATAATTTTTTTGTTTACTTTTTTTTATAAATAAAAAAGCTCACTAACAAATGAGAAGGAAAGTATTTTCTGAGAATAAGAGCTGGAATGTGAAACTCAGCTAAATAACCTCCTCTAAACTAGCAAAACAGAAGAAAAACTATTTAGAAATAACCATTAGTTATGCACCTTTTTGTTAAAGCCTGCCAACTCTTTCAGTGCTACTCTGTGTTTAAGGATTTAATATCATGCAGCTTAAGGCACAAGAGAAAAGTTTGATTTGCTTATCAATATTCTAGTAAGACAACAGAAGTCCCATCTCCTCCTGGTGCCATGGTACATTGGTAACCATGCTGTTTCCAAATGTCCAAAATATCAGAATAAGACTCCCCTTTTAGTATCAGTGTGGTGGCAGAAGTTAATGCCAGCCCTACACTAAAAATTCAGATTCAGAAGATAAATTTGAGAATTTTCAAGCCTGTGACAGTAAATGTAAATTTAGCAATACAATGAAGAAGTAAGGTAATAAGTTTTTCTCATTTCTCTTAGAAGACCAAGTGTGCCTACTTCACAAAATATAGGTTGAATGACAGAGCACCTTCACTTCAGGCAGCCATGCTGCTCGCTTGCATGATGTATTTAATCCCATTTTATTTGCGCTTCCCCAGCTATCTCACTTACAGACATTTTGGCAGAAACCTTCTGCTTTTGTTGCCTCAGACCTCGCTCAAGGACAGTTTGACCCTATCTGAACTCCTTATCAGATTTCCTGAAGGTTGTACCATGGTCTGGAATCCTGCACCTGCAGTGGTGGGGGCTGCGTGCAACAGCAATGGCTGGTGCCATCTAGTGAGGAGCTTCTGAATGCTCACTGCAAACTGCTGCAAGGCACCTGGCTTTTAGGAAGTAGTCACGTCTACAGTCCTGAAGACACAGAAATAAAGTTGCACGCTAATATGATTGACAACCAAGCCTGCACAAACTTCAGGATTTTTTTCTCTCAGATGATCTTTTTCTCCAGTGGATACCATTGGTTGTGTTTTGCCCTGTGTATTTGTATTTCCTACACTTCCTTGGACAGCTTGATCTGTTCTTCCTAGGTGGAACTACAAAAGTGTTTGTGTCTTGCTTAAACAAAACTCTTGAGTTGCTGAGGTGGATGGAGCCATTCAAACTACCTCATCAATGCACAACATAATGTTGAAAGGTACATAAATGTTCCATTTTCTTCTGTGTCATGGTGTTGTACTCATCAGTGTCTGAAGATCTCTGGAGGTCTGTACTGGGCAGGCCAGTTACCCCAGAAGCAGCTGCTGAGTCAAACCATGCCATGGCAGCAGGTGCTCCATCTGGTCTGCTTTTCTCTGCCTCTCAGCCCAAAGTGGTGAAGTATTTCTGACAAAGTGTGCGCTTCATGGAGCTGAACCCCAAACCCTTCCCCTACGTACTCCCCTCTAATACATTTTATCCATAAACTCCTAAATAACCTCCTGTATTTATGCTCCAGCAGAAATGTCAGGTGATATGCCTATCCTAGTCTGACTCTGTGTGGCACAGCAGGTTCTTGAGCTTCTTCCTTGTAGTTTATATTTTTGGGGATAGTGGGAGCACTAAGGTAATACATTTATTATTTGGGTTCAGTGCTTGCTTTAGTGTGGTACACCCATTGAAACCACCTGAAAGAATCACAAATTCCCTACATTTACACCCAGTTTTCCACATTTTGCCAGCATTATATTTAAAAACTTCTCTGTTTCTTTCTTGTGTGCCTGGAAGGATGTCTTTTCCTGGATTAGCACTTTTAATCAGTTCAAAAGTTGCTCATTTTCCTTATAAATTATTTTATTCCCTGTTGAGTTGCTGTCTGTTCCACTTGCTCGTCTCACTGAGTAGGAGTGCACTGAGGTCCTTGCTGTCACGTCCTTTCCCCATCTGTTCTTACAGGGACCATTCCAGACTAGAAGTTCTTACAAAAAAATCCCAGCTCCAGCTTGTCTGTCATGGTCAGATCACCCTTCCCACAGGAAATGAACTTGTCCTTTCACCAGTGACCTTTTTAAAATGTCAGGGAATTAACCTCCTTTCTTTTTGTCCACTGTTAAAGGAAATGATGGTCTACAAGGCTCGTTTCCATGTGGGGAATACTGAATCATCACATTCCATGTACCAGAAGCAATTGCAAAATGGTTATCTGTAATGAAACATGGAGAAATGGGCTCAGTGGCTGGGAAGCTCTATAGAAACTCCGATTCTGCCTCCTCTTTATTGCAAATCAACAGTTTTCTCCTATCTTTGTATCTCCACCCTGGTAGGTGGCTTTCTCAGCAATTCATGATTCTTGTGTTTTAAAACCTTTGGAGCAGGTACTGTCATTAATGGCATGTCTCTTTGTATAGCACATCAAACATTTGGTTGCTCTCAAAATCCTCTGTCAAATTTGTTTCCACACTGTAAATTTAACAGTAAATTAGAAGGAAGATGATATTGCAACATGACATCTCTTTCATCTGACTGATGGTAAAAGAACTGGAAATTAAAGTTCAAGCTGCAGAACATGAACATTGAGTACAAATTTAAAAGTCTGATCAGGATCTTCTTACGTCCATTGGTACTTAATTGCAAAATGTAGTTATTGAATTCAGTCACAGCCTTGGCAGCATTTTCTTTCATGCATGTCACTGGACAAGTGACAATGTATATATAACATGGCAAATATTTTCTGGGGAGATTTTCTTCAGGCTTTCTAATTTCCAGCCTTTGCTCCTCTCTGTAAATAGTTTTTGCACAATATTTAGGCTGGCCACAAGAATTTTGTGAGACCTGTTCCAGTCAGCTATAGTTGGAGGAAGAGCAAAGCAGGGACTGTCTATTTAGGTGTATATCCTGACATTGGGAGCTTTGTAATTCAACTAAAGGGTTGTGGAAGTATAAAAACAGTGAAAGAACTTCTTGTTAATCTTCAATATACTCCATCAGCCCACTTTTTCCTTTTCTTTCCATGCGCTCTCTCAGAAGTGCTGGCCATGGCATTCCACACACACTTCAGTGAGCCTCTTAGCACTGGCCTGTAAGTCCCCTGGTGGGTGACACGGGGTAATGGTGCCATGCTCTGGACTAGGGAAGAGGTCCAGTTTACCCTAGTGAAATGGGAAGGGCACTACATGTTTAAGAGACAGAACTTAATGAGTTTTCTGAACTATGACATGGATGATATGTTCCCCTAAGCTTCTTTTTTTTTTTTTTTTTTTTTTTTTTTTTTTTTTTTTTTTTTTTTTTTTTTTTAGACCTGGAAATTTTAAGTCAAGCACAATTTTACAGCTTTGGAGAATTCTCTAGAATTTCTGACCCTCCAGGAGCACAGACAGAGTAGTACCATGCATGGCATGTGTCACACAGGGGTATTTGTGGCTAAGAATTGAGTCATGCTTTGTTTGACTGAACCTTTCAAAGTGATTGTCTTTGCTTAAATCTCCTTAGTGACCTTTGCCAAAGAGAGAATGTTCTTAGGTCACTTGCTAATGAAAAGGGGACATACTTGTCCAACAAAAGATCTAAGATAAAGAAAGCAGAGTTAAAGCTGACATGTCTGAGTTAACAAAGGTTAACAAAGTTAATTCAGTTAACAAGCCAAGGTACTAATTGGCTGAAGAATTACACAAACATTGTCATGATATTAAGTATTTCCCTAGCTCTGACTCTAGCCTGTGTTAAACTAGTCCCATGAGGATCTATTCTCTTCTCATATTAAATAACCCATATTCCTCAACAAACAAATGACCAGATAACTACCAGGAAGGCATGGGGAAGGTGTGCTGATGCCCAGTCCTCTTCCTTGTTTTCCATTCCCTGTTTATTTCTTCCTCCACACCAGAAGGAAAATGGGACTGGAAGTGGGAGAATGTATCTGATGTAGGAGTTAGAGAGGTAACCATTCCATTCCATGGAATACCACCCTTGAACTGTACAGCTCTGCATGGTCCCTATAGAAAGTCAGGCACAGATTTGAAAATCCTGAACATAACCAGCCTTTTATCAGAAACTGCAATGAAAAGTTTTACATGTGTTCTACCTCCAGACAGCTGCCCTCTAAAGGAGGGTAGAGAGGCACTAAAGAGACAGTTTGCTTATCTCAGTAGGATGCGTGGTCTTTGGAATTTAGATTATTTATTCTGGCTTTCAGGTACTCCAAAAATGAAGTGGCATTTTCAGTGCTCAGAACCCATGTATTCCTTTCTTTGCAGAAGCAACTGAAACATTTATTTTCAGAAATTAAATGCAACTGGAGCCAACTCAAATCTCTACAAATGAATGCTAATCATTTTTCAGTGTTCTTTGCAGATATAATGGATATGTTTCCATCCTTTTTGAACCTTTTTAAAGGCTCCTTTCTAGATTTGAGTGCATGAGGAACAAACTACCTTAAGCATTGAATAATGTTTAAAGGCGTTATAGTAAAATTGAAATATTTTTGATTGATATTTGCATGAGAATTTATACTTTTCTACCAAAAGATCTCAAACAAAAAAAAAGATCACTGACTCCATTTTTTGATGAATGAAATGTTTATTTCCCTAAAAAGGCAGTTTCATGGGGCATGCTCATAAGTATTTTATCAATTCCTATATACTTAAGTGTTGAGCCATAGTAGAAGAAGTGCAGAAAATGTGGTATAAGAAAGATTTTCTTTTTCCTGATCTTGGAACTCAGTGTAAAATTCTGATTCAGATTTAAGTCATTACTCTAGTGCTTTTAATCAGCACTAGATTTCCATTTGAGTCAGGCAACTCAGAAAATATGTCTACTGGGATCTGTACCTCCACTGAATAAATTTTAGAGATTCACTGCATTTTGAAAAAAACTAAAAACTACTGCTGGTGGAGGTAGATGCATTTGTACCAGCCAGTGGTGCCTGGCATAAGGAAATGAGCAGCTGCTTATTCAGATGCATATGCCTCCTGCCAACATGAGTTCTTTTATGTTTTAGATGTATTCATGTAATCTTTGTTTCTTCTCAGTTTGTTAATCTGAAAAGACATTGGCCTCTTGGTGCCTAATAATCCACATGAGCAGGCTTGGTTTAAAAGTAGGGATGCTGTATAAAGTCAGGTTTGGTTGTAAGCAGAGGGAATTTTCTTTCACACTGACAGCTCAAACACTTAAATTCATGTTGTTCTTTGGCACTGCTCCTAAACAATCAGTCTTGTCAAATCAGTCCTATCAGTAGAGCAAAAGATCCATACTGTACAAGTATGGATCATACTGCACATATTGGCTCATTCCTAGTCTTCCTCCAAAATGAAAGACTTGCACTCAGTTCTGTACTGTGTTTGGCTGTGTCAGCTTCTCTATATGGACTCATATGATGTGCTACAATAAGATTTAAAGTATAAAACCTACCCCAAGTGTTGTGACAAGCATTGTGCATGGAAGCAGTGTGGAAAATTGATTTGTTTTTGAAGCTACAAGTAATCTGTGCTTCAGTCATAGGAGTGGTTCGGGGGATGTGGTATGAAAACAACTATTGCAGAGATAAATATTTATTTTAGATAGTTGATGACTATGAAATTTTTGAAGTGTATCACAAATGAAATTAAAATAAATTTTTACTAATGTCAGTAAAGCATTGTTCAGTGTCTTTGGTACAACTTCCTGATCCAAAGAAATTAGGCTATCTTCAGGTTTCTTTTTTTCAAGTCCCCACACTGCCCTCTTTCCACCTCAATTGCATTAAATGAAATTGAACTCTCAAACAGGAATTGCATTCACCTTCTAGCTCTTTCTTTGAAGGCATGGGCAAGACCGTAAGTATTTTCTACTAAAAGAAGATAGTATTTTTAAATCAACTTTGTGGTATGAATATATATGTGTTTGTTCAAGGTTTGCTGTAGTTCTTCTCCTTTGTGAGATGCTGGTGCTGTTCCAGCCTGGTCTGTGAAAAAAATCTAATTGCCTTTTTAAAACAACTTTCGTTAGATTTGACTTAATTTGAATGTCTTGGTAAATGGTGCTTTGCCCCATTTAAAACATATTTCTCCAGAAAAGATTGTGGCAATGTACTATTAATGTCATTGGAGAAGTGAGTACATGCAAAACATGTGTGCCTTTGGTGATGCTACGTCTGGAACAATATTCAAATACTTCAGTTTACAGATCTCAGACATACTGTCACAATCCATTACTTAAACTTCCATTGTGTCATTTCAAAATTGTTTTTTCCCCTTTTGAGCCTTGTGATCTTGGCAGCCAACAGGGATTATTTCTAAACAATGGTTGAAGTGGCGTGAAGAGCCAAACCAGTGCTGGAAAGGAGAATGACCAAGAAGCTCTGTGTGCAAATCTTCAACCTCTGTGGATGCATGCATGTCCCATCATTTTCAGGCTCCACTGCTGAATAGAAATATTGTCACTAAAGAGGCAGAAATTCCTGCCATTAAATATCAGACACCACTTGCAATAAATATGGCCAATAAGCAAATTTCACAGTTAATCATATTTTACTTGTTTGGAGTGTCATACGTTATGTTGTAGGAGAAATGCCCTTGAGAAACCTCATTCCAAAGAAAACAGTTTTTTCATACAATGGCCATGAATACTGAAGTAGTTAATATTGATTTGAATGCTACTATCCATGTGTTAATTTTGTGACCACATATGCAGTATGGTCACTGCTGCTGGAGTTTCTCTGTGTGGTGTTTCAGATGACTTTTATCAAAGAGCCTGGCCTACTGTGATGGAAAGAAATTCTGTGTTTATTTTTTCTTTGAGAGATTGACTTTGTTGCAGGAGTGATAACCTATCCAGCTTCATGCATCACAACTGTTCCTATGTCAATGCTGTTTTATTGTTTTTATCAGGGCCAGCCAGGACTCCTTGGATCACAGGGATTCACTGGACCACCAGGATTGATGGGGATCCCAGGAGTGCAAGGTCCCAAAGGTCACAAAGGTGAAAGAGGATACCCAGGAATAACTGGACCCAAAGGAGAAGTGGTAACTTTTGAATATCAAATGTTTTAGCTAATAAGCAAAATGCTAGCAGAACATCATTTTAATTGTGCTCTGTCACTCTAGGGACAAAGAGGAGTCACTGGATTCCCCGGAGCAG
>NW_005054315.1:2169732-2180501 GCF_000277835.1 Geospiza fortis
TGCAGATATTGCAGGCTAGCTTAAAGCCTTTGTACTTTAATTAAAATGTCTGGGTTAAATTCTGCATCAGCCACGTACACATTTTTCAGCTAAGGACATTTACTAAAGTGAGTGGAACTGAAGATATACAACAAAAGAGCAGAATCTGTGCTCCCTCTCATTCCTCAGATAATTAAGGTCCATTTGCTGTGTCCTATGGAGAAATCCCCTTATAAAAGAGGCAGAAAAGGATAGAAATTTCCTGTGTCTCTGGAGGTTACCCAGCTAAGTATGTTCTTTTGTAGGAAAGATCTGTGACTGAAGTGCTTCACAACTTTTAAGCTTGTGAATGAAGGACACAAGTTGGTCATTCGTAATTATTTCTGATTTGCAAAGCTGGTATAACAACCAGTGATATTAAGAATACTAACTATGGTTAACTTGCTTTATGGCTCATATGACATGCTTGAGATTGTCTTAAAAATCTTACTGAGCGCTAAACAGTGTAAAACTTTGAACAAATGGACCAGGTCTGTGAAACTGAAACACCCGAAGAGGAAAACCGGGTAAAGTTCACAGCACAGTATTTTCCCAGCCTACACTTCTTTACATCTTGTGTCATAAAATAACAAAGAAATCTGAGTCACTGGAATCCCTGGACAGAGTTCCCAGGCTTGGGTTTCCTTTGTAGTGCTCCCTGACACCGGGGCCCCACTTTGCAGCCCACGCATCCACATCCACTCTACTTTCACCCTCTTTTGTTTCCAGAAGAGCTTCCTATCAAATTTCAGGGATTTCTCTCTTACAATCTTCCTTGTGTCCCTCTTTCTTACTCTTTAAGGAAAAAAAATAAGACCATATTTGCCATTTCTATTAACACTCCTGAGCCAAGGATCTTCTTCATCTCACTGCATCGTGCTGAGTTTTTTTCTAAGCACTGACACATCCTGGGAAGCAGAGTAAATTGCTCCCCTGTGAAGCTCAGTGTTGCTATAGCTGCTTCTCTTACCTGGGCATGTTTTCTTTTTCAGCCCTGCCTCCCTGACCTCTTCACATTGCATTGTGAGGGATAAATACCTTCAGACAGAACTTGAACCTGTATTTTCTTTGTGTACTCTCTTCAAGCTGCCCTGCCCTTCAGGCACCCTTATATTTTCCAGCTAGTTTTTTCACTGACCATGGGAAGGCAGGTAGATAGACACCTGAACAAACCACCATGGCACAGTGTTAAGATGTAGGTCTGGGAGCCAAGAGAGAATGGTGCCAAGACGGAGTCTCTTCTGGGATGAGGAGTGCAGTATTTGGTGGAGCTCAGTAAGGACATGGATATTCTTCTATTTTTTCTAAGCAATGGAGCAAAAGCAAAGAGAAAACTCTTGCTATAGATAAAGGAGAAATGAAAAATGTTTTATGTTACTTTCTGGGTTTTTTTGACTGAGCCTGCTGGAACAAAGAGCTGCTCACAGGAAGATTTGCTTCTCATCAGCCTCAGTGCAAACCAGAAGCAACAGCAGTTAAGGTTAATGTAGGAACAGCAATGAAAATACTATTTGAGACAGGAGTAACTTTTCAGAGGCTCTGTGTCAAGGTCTTGGAGTGCCCCCAGCTTGCTACCTTTGAGCCCTGCTGTTTTCTTCCATATTCACGGCCTCATCATGACACTCAGTCTAGTTCCAACAGCATCTTTGAGTTTTTTCCTGGCTTGGAAGTTGTTCAAACTAAGTGAGGAACATTTCTTCGCACTCTTCCAGTGTGAAGTACTGAAATGCTTACCAATCCCAGTTCTTGGTGGATCCCTGCACAGCAGCCTCATCTGGCTTAATTCTCTGCATAACAGAGCCTGCATTGAACATAGCTTTCTTACCCTTTCTGAGAGGTCCTTCACTACTCGTTTTTTTCATGCTGTCTGGGGCATCTGGTTCAAGCTGCAGCTATATTAAAAAAAGGCACTGTCTGTTTCTGTCTTTGAAAATCCTAGTTTCCCATGGATCCAAGCCTTGGGCTTAATGTGAGAATGTCTAAATACTTCGTGACTACAGGAAAAGGAAAACTAGAAACAGATGGATAGATAAACACTTTTTTTTTTTTCCTCAACAGGGTCATCCAGGCCAGCCAGGACCAAGGGGCAAACCAGGTCATGATGGCTGTAATGGGACAGCAGGTGACCCTGGTGATGCGGGAACTCCTGGATTCTCTGGTTTCCCTGGTAGCATTGTAAGTAGCTGGCAGTAAGTGAGTACCTGAAGCTAAGAGCATTGCTGGAATGAGTTTCATTCACACATGGGTTGGGTTAATTGGACATCTCTTAACAAAGGGAATGTGGGGCTTTTTGGCCCAGCAGAGCATTGGTGCAGACTCAGCATGGACACACTGCACAGTGTTCAGTCATTGCATTGCAGCCAGGGCCACAGGGTCTGCTCAGAGCTATACCTGTCACACAGGTCTTGCAGAGAGATTACTGAAGGAAAACCTGTACAGCTGTAATCAACAGCAATAAAATTATATTAAACTCAAAATTGCTGATGAAAGTATCCTTTTCTTTCCTGCCCCATGGCCACAGTATTGGCTTTTCATGGTGAGATGCACAGGATCATGCTGACGTGAGCAGTGGGGCTCCTGGATTTACATGGGCACGTCAGCCCTGGGAAGTGCAGCATCAGTTCTAGCTAGGACATGCTACCCCATAATACCACTCCCTGGTAATGGGGGGGTTCTCCCCAAAATTTAGAAATACATTCTTTTACATACTGTGAGGGTTTACACTTTTTTTTCCTAAATCATAAATTTCCAAAGCTAGGCATAGTCTCTACCTCTAAACTGCAGTATGCTTATGTACACTTACAAAAACACCAACAAATATTTTTCATTTCACTCTTATCTGTTTACATGTTAGCAGAGATGGTGTGAGAGCTCACATTGTGTTTTGGTTTTTTTGGTCACGTCCAGGGAGTCCAGGGGCCCAAGGGCCAGAAGGGGGAGCCGTACATAGTAGCGCCGGAGATCATCAGCCGACACAGGGTACGTCCAGAACTCCCTCCAGTTACTCTTGCCCAGTGCAGTTTTTCAGACACATGATGGAGAGTAAATTTTTTCTTATACTCTGATGGGCACATCCCAAGAGGCCCACTTTGATTTTGTGTAGGCTTTGAAAGGCAGCTTCTGCTTTCTCTGGTTGCAGTGAGGTTTATATGATATCCAAGGGAAAAAATCTGAACTCTGTTATTTCCAAGGAGTGTCAGCCTATAGGTGGATTGCAAAGGCACTGTAGATCATGTAGGTCAAGTATTTCCCTCTTTATTCAATGACTACCTTTGTATCATGCATGACAAAACCCTTCCTTTGCCATTGGTTTGTCCATCGAATGATTCTTGTTACTATTAGCACCTTTCCTGTAAAATTGTCATGCAAGTGTTTGATTGTCTTAGGGTAAAATATCCTTCAATATTTTATTTAGTTATTTAGTAAACCCCAAGTATTCCAATGGCTGCTTTTACTGTGTCTAATCCTTAAAGCTTGTTTGGTAATCACTTGCAGCTTTTTCTCATATATATATATAAAACCTTGCATAATTTGAAGGTATAAGAAGGAGATAAGGGATTATATATGTAGAGTATAAATCGTGGCTGATTGAAAAGCTGCAACTGGGCTATACTCAGCACAGAAGGGATCTGCTGACATTGTTTGTGTGTATTTTGTGCCAGCAGTAAGTGCCAAAATAGGTATTTCTCTTGACATATTTGTAAGTTGCCTGTATTTTTATGGAAACTTCTTCTCCTTTTAGAAAATCTTCAGATCTGCACTGTTAGTAATCAGAAGTGATTAAGTAATGTTTAAGAAATGCTCAACTATATTGTGGCCAAGGATGGATACTGACACCTGTATTCATTTCAGAAAGTATTTGGTTCCACAAATTATTCTGTTAACTAAACCCAAATTAACTAGGTAGTTAAGATGCTACTCAAAATGATTGAAGGTGTTTGGCCTGAATAACACATTATTTATGTGTGTTGAAAGGTCTTTGGGCTAGAACATTTTTGGATCTAATTTCCAAAAACATTTCAGCATGTACTGAAGTTAAAATATGTGGTCACTGAAAACAGTATGTTCCAAATGCTTTTAGTGACTCAGAAGAGAATCAAAATGATTCAGTAATTCCCATGCAACTCACAAAAATGAGCTTGGACATTTCAGCTAAGGCTATAGCCCTAATTAAGCCACTGGTGAGATAGGATTTTTCAACAAAAAAATTCAGTGTGGTCTGTTGTATAGTTCAGCCTTGTAATTTGGATCCCTAACTTCATTAGCCAACTTTGTACCCTGCTACTTTATTGCATGCAGTTATCTATAGAGTATGAAGTCTGTGTGGCCCACATTCAGTTATCTCAACATCTCTATGGAATGCATCTGTATGGAAGGGTTTGAGTAGTATTGCATGCTATAATTAGTTATTTAAATGAGAAAAAATTAAATAATGGATAAAAATATTTTATTCAATCTTTTAGATAGAATTTATTAGATTTTTTACTTCTTTGTTTTTGTTTTGGTTTTTTTTAGGGAGATCCTGGGGATTCAGGCATCATTGGTTTTCCAGTAAGTAGCATTAGACAGTGGATGTGATAAAGTGTCAACAGTAACTGATATCAGAACAACATTTATTGATAGTTGGTGGATTTTTTTATTTAAAGGGACCTCCGGGTACGCTGGGTATTCAAGGACCTATTGGTCCAAGAGGACAGCGAGGACGACCAGTAAGTATATTAAAATTATGTTCTCTAGAAAATTAACCAAACAGAAGAATTATCTCATCAAGTTCCATTATGTTGGTTTGTAACCTAGGTTAGAAATAGCAGGAAGGTGTCAATGGATGTTAGACCTTTTAAAAAGCACGGTGAGACACTGGGGGATGAATATTGCATGAAGAGGTATTGGGGTGCTGTCAGAAGCTTTTGATTCATATTGTATTTTTTTACCTCCTTAGAACATCTTCCTACACTGAGTTATCAGAATGACTTGAATATGTTACTTTTTCTGCTCACAAAGGATATGTATATTAGCTCTCTATGCTTCCCACAGGAGATTGAATGGTATTTAGACGTCAATTTTAAACTATTTTTCTGTGATGTTTTTTTTCCAAAATCATCATTTACAGCGCTGATGTTGACAACTGTTGCACTATAGTTCTTTGAGAAGACTATGTTCTCTCCAGATAGAATTTCTACATTTCTTATTTCCATGGTTAATAGTTTCATGGGTAAAAAGCATGTATTCAAATTCAGTAGATCTCATTTTCTTTAAGCTTCTTTGATTTGCCTGTAACACAACTTTGTAGCATTTGCTTTTTTCGTTGTTTTGTCAAAATTTACTTTGGACCTGCTTTACATCCCTGATCTGAGGGGGAAAAATTAATTTGGGGCTTCTCATTCACAGCCTCCATGGCTGTTATTTTTTTCGGGCCGTTTTCACCCCCCTCCCCACCAGCCCCAAAAAACCCAAACTAAACCAAACAAAAGAAAACAAAAAATCCACAGTATTCTAAGCCTTTCAAAGTTAATTTTCTGCACTGGCCTGGCCTGTTTTATCACCTGGAAAAGGTGCACCTGTAAACTGTACTTTTTCTTTCTCACTGGTCCTCCTGAAAGAAAATCAGTCCTTTACTTACTCTTTCTTTAGAGCAAACCCAGAGAGGTTCATGAGCTTCACACAGGAGCCCAGCCTGCAGTGACTCATATTCCCAGTGCTCTTTCTGGGGTGTTAGGAGAGCTATGAACCATTCATTTTCTGAGCCCCTGTCTTGGGGAGCTCCCACAGTCACATCCTTCTGGTTACCATATGGGCAACATCTCTTTTGAGCAAAATACATCCAGCTTTATTTACTGCTGCCAAAGCTCTGACTGTCCTGTGAGAGAGACCCAGGAGCACTTCACAGGTGTGAGTTTGCATCACTGCTCTTCTCTAAGATCTGGGTAGTGCAGGAAGGCAGGCCTGGCTCCCCCAGGTCCCTGCAGGCTCCCCAGGCTAGGGGATACCCTGTGCAGTGCTTCTGCATAGTAAGTTAGGCAGTAGTTCACAAATTGCTCGAGTCACCAAAAGTGATTCAAAAGCATGTTTTTTTCAGAACAAAACAAAGGTATATAGCAAGGCAGAGGTGCCTAAAAAGTTCAGGTCTCACCTGGATTTTACTATCTTTTCCTTGCAGGTTAGACATGATTTTGCTTTATGCAGCTAACATCCCCTTTCAGGGCTCAGTAGGTGGACAGTTCCATCTGCAACCTTCTCTCCTTTCTGTGTCACTCATTCACTGCAGTTCACCATGAGCTGAGCAGCTCATGGTTCTTACTCACCCCAGATTTCCCTCCTTTGACAGTTTTTAGTGTGTAAAGCCCTTTAGAGCCTGTTAACTACCATAGCTGACTGAAGCAAGGGAGGTTGTCTCTTCAGTTAATGGCTTTCCTGCCTCTTGTAAGCCTCTGTCAGATGTATTTCCTGCTTTAGTTTCACTTTCCACCATCTTCCTTTGATTTCATCCTGTACAATCCCAATAGGTAATCTGAGATGCCAGTGGTTGTTCAGCCCCCTTACAGACCAATACAGTACCAAAACTGCAGCCCAGTGAAGCACTTAAAGATGTGCTTAGCTTTAGGTATGAGCCTAAAATGTTGCTTAATCAGGATCCAAAAGCACAAGTTCTTATTACTTGGAAAAATGGGTTTTCATTAGATCTAGGCTGGGTAACTGTCGGTGTGCCCAGAAGGATTACAATGTGACTTTGGAAGGTGTTTTTAGAACAGTAAATACAGCTAATATAGTAACAATGGCACATGGGATGCTGAGGAATACACTCCCTGCTAAATATGTACTTAGGTTTCAGGCAGAGGGTAGCTAACCTCCTGCAAGCATTGATTAGAAAGCAACAAGTAACTTGCTCTCCCCTCTTGTGCTTCCCCAGGGACCACCAGGACCCCCAGGGCCCCCAGGACCACAAGTAAGTCTTTGGGTCAGAGTTGTTGATGTTGATTTTGTGTTGCTGAGGTTTATCCAAGATCTACTTGAAGGCAATAAAAGAAAGAACCATGGGCTGCACGAAAGACTGTGTAGCGCAAGACTTTCTGTGTTGGCTGCCATACCATAGGAAGTTAATCTTACACTGGGATCACCTACCCTGAAAAGATTAGAGCCAGATTTAATTTGCTGCTGTAGTCACAGTAGCTTTCCATGAGCAGAGAATCCTTGCAGTCTTCACAATACTCAATTTTATCTCCATGGGAAAAATATATGACTTCATTGTTTCAGCCTATTTAGGTGTTTTTATTTAGCATTCAAGGCTGTTAAAAATCTTGCAGAAGAAATGCTTGATCTTTTCATGACATTACTCAGTGGATGACTCAAAGAACTGGTATTTTGAACAGTTGTCTTTATAAAAGTTTGGGTCTGTAAAATTACTTCTAAATATATAAAAATACTTCAAGGTAAGCCTAGGCTATTGTTTTACTGCATTCTTTAGTGGTGTCATACAGATTTGTAAGCTTGAAAAGGCCCTTAAGCACGTTTAAATTTGAATTGTGTATTAGATTAGAGCTGTACACTTGGTAAACATTGACCTATTGTTTTTGCAGGGCAACAGGGGACTTGGCTTCTATGGAGAAAAAGGTGAACAGGTAAAGGAAAACTAATGAATTAATATCACTACTAAAGGACAGGTGGATGTTTTCTGCTATTTATAAATTAACATACTTTAAATATTCTCTTCATTTGCAATTGCATTATATAATTATAAGAGAAAAATGAAGTATAGGTCTGAAAGTAATTATAATCTCTATAAGGGACATCATAGCTAAACTAACCCCTATGTGTCTAGGTCTCTCTGTGCTCTCATTTACACTGACACAGAGGTAACACTTCTGAAATTTATAAAGCCAGGCCACTTTATGTAATGCAATAATCTTTGCTGTTGTGAAAACACACAGGGCAAGAGCAAGTACTGCTATATGTTAACCCAGCACAAAATTAATTTATCTTGCCCCAAATTTATCTGGTGTGCTTGTATATGGTTTAGAACCACATTCCCAGCAGGGGCAAATCTGTGCTGCTCCTTTACAGTGTCCTAGAGCCTCTGCTGATCAACTTGGCCAGGAATTAGAGCTGTTGGTAAATGTTCCTTTGTGTTTTCCCTGCAGGGCCCTCCAGGTCCTCCAGGTCCACCTGGGCTTCCTACAAGAGAATTGACAGGTGTCCCCCCTGACAAGCACAAGGTAACTAAGAGGGCATTTTTCTGAAATAAAAAAAAAGGAACTAAGGGCTCTGCGCTACCAGAACTAAAATATTGTACAAACGTGCTGTAACATAGAGAACTTAAAAGACTTCAATATACTAAAAGAGAAATCTGCTACTTTCACAAACTTGGATCATAACAAATTTATTGAAACTGTGGTGGCTAAAGTAATTCAGAAAGTATTTCTCAAGTTTAGAGGTGTCTTTGGCAAACTTGTTCTATTCGTTTAAGCGTGCAGCTACTGACCATCACTCACATCTCATTTTACAAGCAGAAATGCCTGCTGAGAAACCATTACTGTGTTTGTTTTGATAACTTATCTATGTGATGCAGATATTTATATACTTAGAGTTAAGGCTTATTCTTACGTATTGGAGAAATCCCCACATGGAAGATACAGTTTATTCTCATTTGCTGCTCCTTGCTGGGGGCAGAGGTAGTCATACCCTGTATGTGTGTATTCTGTATCAGACACCAAACTCCAGACCAGTTATTTTTTGTCCCATATTTGAAGTTAGAAAGTTTACGTGGCTCATATGACTTCTGCAGTAAATTGCTATGATACTGGAAGATCTAAAAACATGTTTAATACTCTGCAGTCTACCCTAAATAACATACATGCTGTGATTTTCATGACTAAGCAGATACCTACATTGAGCTACTTACCTGAAGAGCTGTTATATTCAATGAAGATGTCATCAATATAGAGAGTGGAATTTAGGCTATGATTTGTTTTACCCTAACTGGAGCTCTTGATCAAATAATTCGTAGATAATCAGTAGGTAAAAATGAGAGAGTGTGCATTTATTCATAGGCATTCCTTTGGCACTCACCACCCAGACATCTCATGAACAAGCCTGGAAAGAGCTGGACATTCACATTCCTAGAGACCTTTTCAGAAAAATTATCAAGTATTTCTTTAAAAAGCAACTTCAAAAACTTATCATGAAAGCATTGATTTCATACAAGAAGTGTATGAATAAAGAACAGCACAAAAGTAGTGTTTTTTCTCTTGATCAGTCATTTTGTGTTGTATAAAAGTTATTGAAATGTGAGTGGGAATGCCAAACCTATCTGAATACTTTTTCCTTATTGTTAGGGTGAAAGAGGAGACCCTGGACCAAGAGGAGAAGCTGGACTTCCAGTAAGTGATGTGGAGAAGAACAAAGTCAAATAATAATATTGGAGTTAATTCTTGTGTGGTCTTCAGTGACGTGATGCAATATAGATATGGAGCAATATAGATGTGTTACAAGCAGAGACACCAGTTCTGATGCTTCAGAAAAATAGAGCAACTTGATGTGTAATAACTCCACAGTACAATCAGTTGTTCTCTTACTGGTTTACTGAAATAAGACTTTCCCTCACATATTTTTAATTTTAGTTCTAATTATTAATAAATCTCTTTACTTATTCTTCTGATCTATGTTTTAAAATCTCACTGTATTTCATTTAATAAGAACATATTGTATTTTTAATCCTTTCTAGCCTACTGTCCAACACATACAAACTTTTTGTCTCATGGTTTTTTAAATCTGTTGAGTAAGTGGGCAGTAATCCCATATGTTGTTTTGTGTAAAGCTGTCAACCCAGCTTGACTGAACATGGTTTAGTTATAACTCACAGACAAGCTCTAGACTGACTAAATCGCTTTGCCATTGAGTGGTTCCTTTTGACTTCCCAGAGGGGTTTAAAACAGAATCTTTACTAAGCAGGGATGCCTCGCTGAGCATTTTGCAGAGCTTTATTTTCTCAGATGGTCTGGTCAGCAGCTCCACAAGGTTATGGGAGAAGGTCACATTGTGAGCCCTGATGCCCTCCATGTGTGGTTGCTAGCCTGTTGTACAGCTGCTGATCATATTCTACACATGTAGGAAATTTTTTTTGCTCATTAGAAAAACTGTAATTATATGCTGATGTGGCAAAAGGGGATATGTGCTTCTCCCCTTCTTTTGTTTTGTATAGTAGGATGGATAGCAGCGTGCCTGTGTTTGCCAAATAGCTCTCTGAAGCTACAGTTTGGGCATAAGCTGCGTTGCTTAATTGGTTGTTTAGCTGTATAATTACTTTGGCTCTTCTTCAGAGCTGCAGACGCAGAAGAAATAAAGGAGATGATAGGAGGGAGACACTGTCCTCTCTCTAATGGCCTGCTCCTGCTATTGTAACGAAACAAGCATGTTACACTTAATTATAAGAACAGCAGTTCTTTCACATGCATCTGTTATTAGATTATCCTTGGGTTACAATGATGCTTTCTTCCTGTTTAGCTTCGATAGACATTGTTGCGATTTTTTTGTACATAATGAAGAACTACGTTGAGCTGACTTGCAATCTTTCCTAGGGTGTTCTTCTCTTTCCTCTCGAAAAAGGTGAAGAAGGGGTAATGGGCTACCCAGGACAGAGGGTGAGTCACTCATTAAAGGTGGAATTCACTCAGCTGAGTGGGTGGATCTGAGCTGAGAGTATGCCTTCTGGAACCAAACACAGATGAAAAAGTCACAGAAGTTACAGTTCTTCCGAT
>NW_005054315.1:2180526-2232885 GCF_000277835.1 Geospiza fortis
GATCAATAGGTTTGGCCAGCTCAGAACTGCCTGAAGCGGGAAAGGCCATTTTGAAATGGTGGTGGGAGGAGGCCCCCACAGGACTCACAGGTGAATGGCAAGGTACTCCTGTGCCATCCCTGGGAAGCCTTGTGCATCTCTCACCTGAAGCTCACTAACCTGAGCTGCTGTCCTGGTCCTCAGCGCAGACTGTCCTTCCCTGTTCCCATCTGAGCTGTCTGCAGACCATGGTTAACAACATGAGTCTGACTCCACTTACTTGTAGACTCAAGCAAAAGTCAATGTAAATGCTTCCTTGTAGCATCTCTGACTGCTTGTTTTGGAGCAGTGTTTCTGAAGTGCATCAATGGAGTGAGAACAGTACTGAGAATACATTTTTTTAAAAATCTCAGTCATCTTTATAATTTTATGGTCAATTTACAATGTGTTGATTAAGAGAGAGAAAAATATAATACCAGATTAGATTTCAGACTTGTACTGTTTGCACTGACTTGTACTGTTTTCTTATTGAAAACATATCTGAAGTGTAACTCTTAGAGTTTCAAGCTGTTAGATTTATTTTATCTAAGAAATAATAATGGTTCTTTGTCATGAGGATGTTAGAATGTCATTTTATTTTGTTAATTTTATTGTACCTTCATAGGGACTACCTGGCATCACTGGTTTTCCAGGACTCAGTGGAGAAAGGGTGAGTATTTCATACAAGACTGTTGTTTCTAACACATATGAAGACAATCTGTCTGAAAAGTAAACTGTAGAGGACAAATTCTGCCTGCAGTTACACTAGCTGTAGTCTAACAAATATCATCTGGGTTCATCCATCATTCTAATTTTGGGTCAGTTATTTTTCTCATCAGTGAGGCAAAAAAATTGCCCTATGATTAAAGTCCAGTTTTGCTTAAACCATGAGCATCTTTTGAGACCATTACAGGGAAGTATCACTTTCATTGTTCTAATTACTGTGATTATGATTTCTGTCATTTTCTTGCTACAAGCAGAAGCTTTTTTTGAGTAGCTTTCTGCAGATGTGTTTGAGACGTATGGTTATCTTGGATATCACAAAGAGAGAGGAGATGGAAACTGATAAATATACCAGTTTAATCTCTGTCCCCATGGAAACACACCCAAATATTTAAAATAGCATTCTGTCAGACAGAGACTTTCTGTTTGGTCTCAGAAAAAGGCTTCTTCAGTCAGCATTAGAAATCACTTCCATGAGGTAAATAGCTGTGGGATGCACGATTTTTCCATGCTTTGCCATCTTTAGTTGTTTAAAGATTTGTCCTACCACCAAGGCATAACAATAATAACATGAAACACATGGGACATGAAAGTACACGAAATCTGAAAAATAACATTTGCAACAGCTATTCAGTCCTGGTGGTGTGGAAGGGAATTGCTATTAGTAATACATACGTGGAGAGGCTGATGCAAAACCCATTAAAGCCCACTGGTTGACCTTATCATGGGTTCATGCTGCAGTCAGATGTGAGCAGTGGCTGATCCTTTTTGAGGATGAATCTTGGCAATAATTGTAGCAGAAGAGGCATTGGTTTAGATGGACTATCATTGTATAATATGTGTGTGAGAGGGGACACCCTACTCTATGTGCTATTCACAACCTCCTTTTTGTTGATTTTTGGGTGATTTTATTCTTGAGAAAGAAAGAAGGATGATTAGGTCCTGCTAGCACACAGATGAAGTTGCAGTTGAGCGGGAAGCTGCTGGCTTTGCTTTTAGACCACCAGCTCCACCTAGTGTAAGGAGATTTTACACCTGATAATCAAGAGGTTCTTTTTCCAATGATGAGATGCACACTTGCCATTATGGAAAAGCCTCTGAAACGGGTTTGCGGCATCTGATTGAGAGCTGTGGTACTTTTAGTGCTTCAAAAGTACTTCAAGAGTGACTTACAGAGCTGGTTATTAACCCTGAAGTTCTGGGTAAGAGTTGTACCCACTGTAAAACTTGAGAGATACTGAGATTATTAAAAACTGGCTAATAATCTAAGTGTGAATTATACTGAACTACTGTGTTAATTGACATCAGTTGTTGATCTGGCCACTGTTTTCTACTAAAAGCACACCTTTTTAACACCAGTCTCTTTCCAGAGTACATATAAACATTTTCTGTAGAGAACAAAAGTTGTTGAAGAGCTGAGTAAAACCCACAGAAGAGATGATCAGCATCTCTGAAATCTGTCTGCTTCTGAGTTCTTCTCATTCAGCCCTTCTTCAGCCAAACAGTCTCCAGCCACTTGGAAAAGAGCAAAAAGCACCTGTGTACTTCAGTGCTATTTCACTGCTCACTGTTCCCATTCCACTTAAAATATGTCTACTTGTAATGGTTCTGACTTGTTTAGTTTTCTTGCAGCAGACTGCTATGGTCTGACTGCCTAGCCCATGTGTCTCAGGGTCAACTGGCATGGAGGGGATCCCCTTTTCTCCTCCTGCACCTGCAGCATCCATGGAATGGTGTGAGTGTAGGTGCTCCTCCCATCCGCACTGCTGCCGGGGTGACAGAGCCTGCAGCACAGCAGGTCCCTCTGGCTTTTGGCAAGAGATAGGCTTGGTCCAAGAGGTGGCACAGCAAACCACAAAGAACCTTATTGGTGTTACAGGAATTGCTACAGACCAAATAATTTTAGTCTCTCTCTGATAAAGGCAATGTCAATTGTTTCTGTGTGTATTACAGGGTATTCCAGGATATGATGGTCCACCCGGTGGCCATGGTCCCAGAGGAAGCAAGGTACTGCTTTACTTTCATTTGCTGGAAGCAAGAAGCCAGATTGATATTTTGCTTTCTTTCCTTTTCTGTCATCATGTAGTAGCAATTGTGTCTGTTGCCATTGTAGAACCGGTTATGTGGTTTGTTAATTTGATATCTTTGAAGTTTCTTAATGCTGTGTTAGTGCCTTTAGGAGTTTGGGGTTTGTGTTTTATGGGGATACTATTTCATTCTAAAATAAATTGTCTATAACAATGTGCTTGGGTGTGATACTTCAACTTCTGTTGACAGGGGGAGCCTGGCGAGATGGGTCCTCCAGGGCCAGATTCCTATTTTCCTTCCCGCATCCCCAGGAAAGGTACATCTTCTTTGCTCTCATTGTTTATCTCAGCTGTTTTACTGCCTTCTGCATAGATCAAAAGCATGACATTCTGAGAATTCAACTCCTAAAAAAATGTGTTTGCTGAAGTGTTCCAGAAGCTGTAATTGCCTTCCAAGAGAGTGCCCTAATCACCTTTCTGCAGGCAGGTGGTTTCTTTGTCTCTCCTGCTGAGCTGGATTGCTATACAAAAGGCTTCCATGCATGCCTGTATCCACAGAGAAGAAGCAAGCAAAAAAGCGTGTGACTTTGTTGTCCAGCAAAAGGAAGAATGGGAGTCTGTCTTCTGTGTCCTGTTTCAGAGTTTGGATAAAGCACAGTAGTGGCAGCACAGCAGAGAGCATTCTTATCATGCATGTAATAGAAAGACAGAGAGAGAGAGAGAGAAAGAAAAAGAAAGAAAGAAAGAAAGAAAAAGAAAGAAAGAAAGAAAGAAAGAAAGAAAGAAAGAAAGAAAGAAAGAAAGAAAGAAAGAAAGAAAGAAAGAAAGAAAGAAAGAAAGAAAGAAAAGAAAGAAAAGAAAGAAAGAAAGAAACCCCACACATTTAAAAAGCCTTGAGAAATATGAGAGTATTTTTTTCCTTTTTAAAATTGAGACATTTCCATTGCGATCTTTTCACTAAGCTTGCAGCACCCAGTGTCAGCTGTTCTGCAGAGCTGTGGTGGCTCTGCATGGCCAGACTAGAAACACATAAAGGTGATAGCAGTTTGCCAAGGCCAAAACTATTCAAGGGAAGGTGCCAGCAAACAGCAAGAGTGATCACATGCCATTGCCTTGGCCTTTGTCCTCATACCACAGAGTTTACTAGTCTTGTTGAAAGCCAGAAAGACTAGCAGTGAATGGCTCCCTTCCTCCCAGAGAAAGGGGGCAAGAGGCCCAAAACACTGGTCAGATCACTCCAGATACCCCAGATATGCCAAACTTTTAGAAGCAGGAGGGACTGTGTAGAGAGAGAAAGAAGCAGGCAGAGGGCTGAAGACACCACATGTCCTCTGCTATCACTGATCTTTGACAAGAGCATGATACTTTCTGCAGGCAGTAGCTGGGCTGAGCCCAGATGCTTTTGGTAGTGGGAAGCAAAGGAAAGCTCACATATCACACATCTGTTACAGCAGAAACTTCCTTTAGGAAAAAGAGGGACTCTCCTCAGAGAGCTGCTCTTCTGTGCTTCCCAGGAGCAATGTAGCTCTAGCTGCATATTAGTAAAAGGTGAAAGATACTATCCTGCTTCCTGGGCTTGTTGGCTCCACACCACTCCTGTCAGTCTAAAGCTACATTAGAAACTGTTGTAATCTCTACTATTCCAAAGCACTTGAAGAGTCTAATATTTGCTTTTTTACAAAGAGCAGCATCACACTAACACATTTTGTGGAATTGGGGATGTCTTTCAGGTGCAAGAGGTGATCCAGGCTTCCCAGGTGTTTCTGGACTCCCAGGAGACAGAGGAGACGAGGGAGATCGTGGATTGCCTGGTCTTCCTGGATTTTCTGATGGTAATGCCCCAGCAATACATGTTCTAACAGCTTAACTTTATAGGGAGTTTGACTGATACAGGGTCACAGTGGGGAAAATCTTTGTGGTGATCATGTGATACACAGTGCAGAGTAGTATATAATAACTGGGGGGGCAAAGAATGGGAGGAGCGTTTTCCTTTGGACCAGTGGGACTCTTGCAAAACTACTGAAATAGAGATGATGACAGAGCCTTGTTTCTGTAGCTGCTATTGATTTGCTCAGGTGAAAAGTGCAGTTACCATTTTTGCTCCATGCTAAGCATGTCCATTTTTCCTTGCATGTTAGATGCAATTCTATGAACTTTCTCTTCTGTTACATCACAGCTCTTTGGGCAGCACTGTTAAGAAATTGCTCTGAACTTCTTCCCTGGCTCTGTTTCAGCGGATGGGGATAAGCCAGGCTTGCCTGGAGAAATGGGACCAAAAGGTGAAAAGGGTGAAATTGGATCTCCTGCTTATTTTGCGGGACCGCCTGGGCTTCCAGGCAAGGATGGCTCACCTGGAATTCGTGGTCCACCTGGTCCTGTTGGAGCCCCTGGTAAGTGCAAAAACAGAGATGATGAGAGCTCTCAGCAACATCTTTGATTATTTCAAAGACAGCTGCTGGCAGGGCAAAGTGAGACATTGGCAGAATGAGATGAAATGAAATGAAATGAAATGAAATGAAATGAAATGAAATGAAATGAAATGAAATGAAATGAAAATTAAATGAGAGGTGGGGAGGACACACAGAGAAGTCGTGTACACTCATCAGTGAAGAAAAGGTTTGTGTGATTTTTAGGCCATCCTGGCAACATTTGAAAGACTGGAGAAAAGGATGTGCAGGAGGTGATCCAGAGCAGGTTATTTGTGCTAATGCAGAGTAGAGTAGGCTGAGAGGAGGAATTCAGTGTTAGAGAGAGCAATAAATGAGAGGTGGGGAGGACACACAGAGAAGTCGTGTACACTCATCAGTGAAGAAAAGGTTTGTGTGATTTTTAGGCCATCCTGGCAACATTTGAAAGACTGGAGAAAAGGATGTGCAGGAGGTGATCCAGAGCAGGTTATTTGTGCTAATGCAGAGTAGAGTAGGCTGAGAGGAGGAATTCAGTGTTAGAGAGAGCAAATAATGGTGAGGATTGTCTGCCACAACAGATGGAAGTTACTGAGAATGAGTGTGAGAAGCTGTCAGAAGATGGAGAGGGGAAGAGAGAAGGGAGTACATCATAGCAGGCTGGGTTAGACAGGAAGTGACATTAGGGAAACAGGGGAAAATGTGTTGCAGCTCAAAGAAATAGGAATGAAAGAGAAAAAGAGTAAATCTACAGTAGATGAATTTATATTTTCATTAAATTAAACTTCTAGGTCCTCTCTTTGGATTAAAAGGACGAGAGGGAGCACCAGGTAGATTTGGTATGCAAGGTTTCCCTGGGCCAAGAGGACGAAAAGGACCTAAAGGTAGGTTGTAACAGATAACTCAATAGATGATCTGCTGTTATGCATTATGTAAAGCCCCAGTGTGTTCAGTCTGGGTTTATTGAACTATGACGTGCATGAGGACTGATGAATTTGATCTGGGCTAACATGACAAAGAAATGTGGTGTTGGATTCTTGTCAGAAAAAAAAAAAAGAAGTCATTTTCTCACGTATTTGAGAAACTATTCAAATACTCTCAGGTCTGTATATAAGATGGATACAGCTGCACATCTATTTGTTGTTGATACACCTTTCTTTCTTCTCATTCCAATTATTTCCTTAGGTGAAGAAGGGGATTGCACTAGATGCCTTTTGGGTGAGGAACTCAGAAGGGGCTCTACTGGCCCCCGTGGCCCTCCTGGCTTTCCAGGAACCCCTGGCCAGCCTGGAAGGAAAGGAGAACCTGGTGATCAAGGACAACATGGTCTTCCTGGCTTCCCTGGAGAAAAAGTGAGATTGTTGGGGTTTTTTTATTGCTTAGTTTTATATGCCTTAGTTTCATATGCCAATTTTAAATGAAAAAAGTCCAAAACCTCAAGCTATTCTCCATGGAAAAATGATGAAAAGTATTATTTTCCCTCCCTCCCTCCTTTCCTTCCTTCCTTCCTTCCTTCCTTCCTTCCTTCCTTCCTTCCTTCCTTCCTTCCTTCCTTCCTTCCTTCCTTCCTTCCTTCCTTCCTTCCTTCCTTCCTTCCTTCCTTCCTTCCTTCCTTCCTTCCTTCCGCCACTTCCTTCCGCCACTTCCTTCCGCCACTTCCTTCCGCCACTTCCTTCCGCCACTTCCTTCCGCCACTTCCTTCCGCCTACAGAAGGCCAAAAATTTCTAGAATGGAAGTGCAAATTTTGAGGAGAGTGAAAGGTTTCCCCATAACCCAAAGTCCTCCCTCTATCTGAAGAAAGCAGAACCCTTTCAAGCTGCTGTATTGAGTATGATCTGACCATCTAGAAGGGAAACTCCAGCAGTAACCTAAGCTTGTTGCCCCACCCTCTATCTGAAGAAAGCAGAGCCCTTTCAAGCTGCTGTGTTGAGTATGATCTGACCATCTAGAAGAGAAACAACTCCAGCAGTAACCTAAGCTTGTTGCTATAGGATGCACATGTTAAACTGGTAAAATGTAAAGTTCTTGTTCACAATATAGTCTTTCTAAAAACACTGTTCAGTAACACTGAGGAAAGGGCTCATAACAGCTTGTTTGTTGGTGGTACATAGAGGAGCTGTACTATGTGGTGTGCTAACTGCATTGTGGCTCCTCACAGGCAGAACTGGCTTCAGTCAGTCACATCTCTCAATATTTTAGAATAAGTCCTTTGTAATGCTGACCCAGAAACTGATTTTGTGTATCAAAGAATTGTAGAATGCTTTTGGTTGGAAGGGACCTTAAAGATCACCCAGTTCCAAACCCCTGCCATGGGATGGAACACCCTCCACTAAACCAGGTGGCTCAGGACCCCATCCAAGTGTTCTTGGCCTAGAACATTTCCAGGGGTGAGGTATCCACAACTCTTCTGGGTCTGTGTACCTGCTTCAGGGCCTCACCACCCTTACAGCAAAGAATTTCTTGCTAATATCTAATCTAAACCTACTGTCTGTTAGTATAAAACTTTTCCTCTTTTCCTATCGCTACGTGCCATTGTAAAGTACAAAGATGTCAGAGCAAACTGATTTCAGTTAGTACTTTAGGCTCTTCTGAACAACAAAAAACCAAGCTCACTCACAATTATCCAAAGTTTGGGATTTTTTAGAATTAAAATACAATACATTAAACTTCGACTTTATTATGGCTGTATTAAAAAAAAAAAGCAGAAAAGGTAGATTTTCTTTTGCAAAAATTAAAAATACTTTTATGAAAAGCTGTACTTTCCAGAAGTCAATAAAAAATTGACAGAAATATTTCCAAAAATATAATATTGATACTCAGGTTAAAACTTTGAAATTTCTACTATGCTTTTTTGCTTTTGAGGTTCTTCATCCCAGAATGTAAGTTACTATAGAACAGAGAGAAATATAAACATGTACAGACATAGCACAGCAAATTCAAAAAGTAAAACAATGTAGCTTATATATTCTTGGTCCATGTACTGGGGTAAAAATCACTCCATAATTTTTTAAGCATGTTCAACAAGCTACATATGTGGGTGATAAATACAATTAATCTTGATGAGATGTATGTCAGTTTAATGAAAATGAAATTTTATCCCAAGCAAAAGGATTTTTTTTTTCCTGTGGAGAAGGAGAAATTAGAAGCAGCTGTAAAATATTTTGAAAATACCTCTATGCTAAATTGTATTATACATAACAACTAAATCTTGAGAAAAAAATAGCATTGTGAAGATCATGCTATTAGTGCAGTGTTAATGCAGTAATTCAGCATTATTTTAAGTTCTTGAGATTTCTTTTGGCCTGACAAAAATCAATGTCCAAAAGAAACGACTCTGCCATGGAGTACAGATAGGCTTCAGTCACATTAAAATGCAGTTTTCAAATATGTCCCAGGTAAAGCAGAATGCTTATAATCAGAACTAATCTTTTGACTAACAGAAGTGCAAACCTGCGCTGTTGTGGTGACCTGCAGCTGAGATAGTTTTTATACATGCTTTTCACCCAGAATGTCAATAAAATACAGTGGTGCCAAAGGCACACTTGTAAATAATATCTGGCACAGGAGTATTTTAAACAAAAAATAAATTTATCAGGTACATCCCTTTCATTCAATGTCTGCCCTGGAATTCTGTAAGAGTTGGCTGAGGAAAACCTGACATGCACAGCTTATATTTTAGTGAGCATGAGTGTATTTATTCAGAACTAAAGCTAACTGGCATAAAACAATCACTAGTAAATGACTGTAACCTCTGGGCCTTGGCACCTACCATGGATATGGATTTGGTTCTGGGATTGCCAGGCTCTTGGCCAGTAGCTAGAAATTTCACTTTCAGATGGGCTGTTCATGAGGAGGTTCCAGCATTGTGTCAAGGAGTCAAGACTGCCGGAGGCTGGTCTTTAGCTTCCCCACAGTTTGTCTTTACAAGAGAGAAGGTTTCCTACTTGGAGATTTTCAGTGCATGGCTAGGCAAGGCCCTGGGCAGCCTGCTCTATCTCCAGGTGCTGGGCTGGGCCAGAGACCTCCAGCCCTCCCTTCTAACCAAAGCCTTACCACAGGTCTGCGATTTGATTAAGTGATTTGATCACTTAATCTCTCTGTGCCCATGTTCTTGTCTGGTAAATGAAGGTCATGCTACTTTTCAGCCTCAGAACAGTGCTTTTGGTTGGAAGGGATCAATGGAATCAAAATCCACTGTCAGGTTGTTCTCCTTGGGAGTGGTGCACAGGAGGAATTGCACGTTTGTAGAACCCTAAGGTTTTTTCCAAGGTGACAAAGAGTTGTTTGGGGCATTTTCTTTAGTGGCTAACACTGAGTAAATCACCATGTTTTCTCCAGTGCGGTTCTGCAGCAGCAGTCCTGCACAGCTCCAGAGCAGTCCTGCAGTCACCTAGCAGTCCTGCAGGACTCTAGCTCATGGAAAGCCACAGGTGTCCCAATCCATCCTCATGCAGAATCTCCTCTATCATGCCATAGAGACCTTGGTCCTAGTTAGAACATATTAATAAAGGTTCTGCTCAAGAATGGGATTACTGAAGAGGAAATTGTTCATGGAAAGTAACAGGAAAGAAGTAAAATTTAAGGAGGCTTTTTTTTTGTTTAAGCAGTACAGTAGAAATGCAAATCTTGATACTTATTTCTTAAGCAGTTCTGGTTTGTTTTGGTTTTTTTAATGTATATAACACCAGGGATTTTCGGGTCCAGCTGGATTTCCTGGACAGAAAGGAGAAAAGGGAGACTCTTTACACGTAACTACAAAAGGTAGAGTGAAAATTCTTATCACCTGAATTTTTCCTATTATTTATAGTATTAATGAAAGATTGGTCTCACAACGGAAGGTCTTCTTTAGGCACCAAAGGGATCCGAGGAGACCCTGGGCTGCCTGGAATCAGAGGTGAGGATGGTTTCCCAGGCAGAGATGGATTGGATGGTTTACCAGGACAGCCTGGCCTTCCGGTAAGCAGCAAATACAGCAAATACACCAGACACGGCTACTAATGCACTTAATTCTGAGGAGTTGTGATCACCAGCCTGTCCTTCTTTCACAAATAATGCTGCAAAACTAGACTGGGTTTGTTGGTTATTGACAAATTAATCATCAGGTTTACTCTCAGGGGTTTTAGAAAAATCTTTCATTTTTATTTCCATTTTACTTAAACAACAAGTGGTAGTGTATGGTTCATTAGTAACTCCTTCAGTATAGTCTGAGATCCTTTGTGACTGAATTTCAATAGCTTTGTTACAAGTGTGTTGAAAAAAAGCAAAATTTACTACAATTTTATGTTCTTAAAATGTACATTATGTCATCATATTGCTTGATAGCAACTCACCTAACTAACTGTAGCTATCTAGTGATTAGACATGTAGTCTTTGTTCATTTTCTAAGTTTCTTCTTAAATACCTTGCAAGAAGAATTCCTGTGGCCCATCATACATGATGTTTGGAACCACTGGGATGCTCATATATCATATTTGAAGATGGGCAATAGCTATACTAGGCACTCTAGACCACAGTACTTTTCCTGCCAGTGAAGATGGTACTTTATATTGCTTCTGAAGGAAGAAAAGCATTCTCTAATGATGTTTGTAAAATGTTGATTCAATAGTGTAGAAATATCACTGGGAGTGCAGACAGAGAAAAAATCTTTTGGATGCATTTCTATGTCAGCTTTTCTCAGAAGTAAATGCCACAATGGAACATCTCTAACAATGCTTTTCGTCTCCCCAAATCAACTTAGAGCTTTTCATGGGCCAACATTTTTAGGGGAATGTTTCCTCAAGGAACACTTTTCTCAAACCCTTACTGCCATGTGGTCTACATTAAAGTCAGGCTATTTCAAACATACTTTACTTTCAATGTTGATTAAAAGAGCTGAGATGCAACACTTGAGAAATTACTGCCTATAAGATGTTTTTCATAAGAGCAGTTTAACTGTTTGAGTTGTTTCTCAGCAAAGTCAGGAGTGACACCTCTGTTGACTTCCCACAGGGTGATTCTCTCAGAGGTTTCCCTGGTGATCCTGGTTATCCAGGTGAATTAGGCCCAAAGGGCTTTCCAGGAGAAGCAGGCCTGCCAGGTGAAGGATTTCCTGGTCCAAAAGGCTTCCGGGGTCCTCCAGGTGACCAAGGACAAGCTGGAAGCCCAGGATCTCCAGGTCTGCCTGGTCTGCCAGGAGAGCCTGGCCAACTAGGTAAGAGATACAACTCTGTCCTACATCAGAGCCATGGGAGATCAGCACTGAGTTGTGTGCAGCATTTATCCAGCACACTGTTGAAAAGGGACAGCTTGGTGGGGGTTATGTGGGCTAAAAGGAAATGCTGGTATTGTCTTCCTAATCTTAAAAAGGAGATACTTCAGAAGTCCCAGTAGTTTTATGTCAGGTTTTGAAATAACATGAATTAATGTGTTAGTGCCAGCAAGTAACATTTTTCAGGTTTCAAGCAGATGGAGGCAATGGAGCAGTGTTCTGCCATTGGAAATCCCACAGGTGGTTTTCTCTGATTTTTCCTATCCAACATAATCTTTTAATTGACCAGAGAAAATCATGTTTCCATCCTTCAGAGCTCATTATAGCATTTCTGCAGCTTTTCAAGTCCCTTCCAAGCATGGCAATGCCAGGGTTACATTCAGAAGGGCTAAAGCTTAGAGTTTCATTCCTCCACTTAGAGAAGCCTGGAAGAATATTCAAGCTAAAGCAAGCATGTGTCAACCTTACACAGTGCATGGGACAGCCTCCTAACATGACAGGATAGGTTTTAGGCCTGGATCTAATCGATGTGTGGATAGTGTTCAGTATGTTACAGCAAACAATTTGTGTGGGATGTGTGCATAATACACAAGAGAATACATTATCTGCTGGTTTTATAGGCATTTTAGTTAGAATTGAGAACATTTTTCTCTTTTTGCAATTTTTCTCTTTTAGATAATAACTGTGTTTTCTAATTCTTTGCTCACAGACTGTGGGCAGGTCATTGAAGACTTTCCTAGAGGAGATGCAACCGAACCAATATGGTCAGGTACTGTACATACAAATGGTTTGAATATCTTTTTAGTATTATGCTGCTTTTATGGGTTGATACTTTCTTCTGAGGACTGCTTTGGATGCTCTTGGCTGTAAACTGTTTGAACTTTAGGTCACAAATAATTATGCGTATACTCTATGTAGCTCCAAACAAAACAATCAAATTTAACATTTTCTAAAATTATTACACTTTTGGATCTACAATTCAGAGATTCTTTGTTTCATCACTCATGAGTGTTTATTGTATGATTACTATGCAATCTATAAAAACAGTACCAGAAATTATGTGCCCAAGAAAATTTTAGCAACTTTTTTAGAAGAACTTTGAGTGAAGATTTTCAGTGCCATGTGATGTATAAGAAAAAACCCTTACATTTTTACCAAAATTAACTTGGTTGCTTCATGGGTATAAACCACCTATAGGGAAACAAAGCATTTCTCTTATTCTGAAAAATACAGTAGTCTGGACTACCCTTCCTGTGCTAGTCCAACGGGACCTGTCACCATAACCCCTGTAAAATAGGCAGAAGAGTAGCTCTTGGGGTGGAGATCAGCTTGAGTGCTCTCCTGAAAATGCCACACATAGCCAATTTTTTTTTTCAATTAAGAAAAAATTTATTTTCAAATTAGGAGTTTGCTTGTTAATTTTCTTCGCCTGTTTTAATAAAATTGTCTCAACTGCAGGCCCAGAGACGTGGAGAGACAGCATAGGAGCACGTATAGTGTGACTAACTTAGTTTTTTGTTTGCAGGTGCAGGCTGTGTAAGGCCACCAAAGGGATCCCAAGGAAAGCCAGGAGTGCCAGGAGCCACAGGTAATGTTTTGCCTTTACCCATACCGGGTTTCCCACATACACTACATTTGAAGGGTATCTTGCCATATCAGTATTAACTGAGCCTTAGCAGACAGCAAGTTTTAGAAATTACTTTAGAGCACAGCATGAACCTGACCCTGCCAGAGAGATCTCAGCAGTGTGCAGCCCAGGTGACTTCACATTCCTGAACTAAGCCTGGCTTTGCTAATGAGTGTCAGCCACGAAGCAGAAGGCAGAGAGGACAGCCCATTTGCAGTTCTCCACATGCAAGTAAAAGTATACAGAGTCTACAGGTTTGGTGCTAGAGAGTGTGCTGAGCTCTCAGAGCTGACTGCATACCTCACAAGGCAAATCCTGTCCTCTGAGAGCAGGGTGATAAAAGGATTGGATGGAGGACTGTGACAGATGCTTCTCACTGTTCCCCTTCAAGTTATGTACAGAATTCCTTCAGCAAGTGTGAGTTCCTTCAGCAAGTGTGAGCCCAGAGCCTGTGGTGCAGCTCAGTGTCTGGGCCAGGCTGTCTGACACAACACGGCCATTCTGTCTGTAGCCACGCACTCCTGCCTTGCAGAGCTGGTCCCTCCTAGCCCAGAGGGGCCATCTGGTCATCCTGGGCCTCTCCATCACTGAGGGTTCCCCACCTCTGAGCTGTGTTTGTTCTCCTTCCTGCAAAGGGCCCTGCAGGGGATTATAAACGCCCCTCCTCCTTTAAACAAAAAGGGGGACCCGTGGATGCGACAGTTTAGTCAGAGAGAGAGAAGCCAGATAAACTCTCCCAGGAATTGTTTTGGGGAGTTTTGAGAAGGCTGAGAGAATTAAAGAATTAAAACAATCTTGCAGCTGGTGTTTTGAACAGTTGTTTTCTCATAAGATGTTTACCAAAGGGTATCTTCTTAATTAGCCAGTGGTGTGACAGGGTGTTGATTAAACGACAAATCAGGTCCACCTGTATTGGAATGGCGTATTAAAGAATGGGTTTGTAATAAACTTGGATTTGCCTTTTGAAGAGACCTAGAGTCTATATGACACATCACCCCTGTTCCTGACTCAATAGTGACAAACCTCCTTCCAAGAGGAGGAGGAGGTGAGGACAGAGCCTGAGGGACTGTGTGAGATGGAATTGAGACACATGGGCAGGGTGTGCTGGGTGGTCATAATGACTGACCTTGAAGGGGTAATGTCTGACCAGCACTGATAGTACTCCCAGCCTAGGCAATAAAACTGTTTTTCAATGGATCCTTCTCATCACCAGCTATAAAAGACACTGACAAAAAACATAGCTGGGTCTTTCAGATTTTAGTAAATGTAAAATTCTTGGTGCATCTGTTTCTGTGCTTTAGCCAAGTTTAGAGATCTGGAGTATAAATTTTAAGGTCAAACTTTTTTTTTTTTTTTCAACACAAGGTTTATTATGACATACATAGGTTCATTAATTGATTTATCACACATTAATGTATCTTAAAAGGAAAAATTTTATCACAGTTGAAAGATTATCTGTGTTTCCTTAGTCCTGGTGCCTAGGTTTGTTGGTAGGATCACGACTTCTTGTTTTCTTTGCAATATTTGTAGTTTTTTTCTGAATATGATTTGTTTATTTTCATTCATATGAGCTTGAAGGTTTTTCTTTCAGTGAGTACAGTCAGATTTGTCAGATTTAACTCCCAGCTGTAAGACTGCTGTAGCACAAGTGATGCTGTTTCATGTGTTTTACATTTTCTATTCTTGGCTAGCTCTTTCACAGATCCTTCTCTGCCTTTGTTAGCTTACATGCTTTAGTAATTTTAAGACTTGTTTTTTTTAAGACTTGTTTTTCATCCTCTCTCTCCAAAACCTGGGAAGGGCCCCTTGCAGAGCTCAGTGCAGAACTCTGTTCGTAGCTGCCTTTCAATCAGTTCCAGAGGCAGTTCTGGAACCAGAAGCCTGGGAGGAATAGGACACATTTTCACAGCTTCTTTTTGCCATAGCTGTGTCAGTTGAGTTGTCTGGAGCATCATTCCTACCCACACTGGCCAAACCAGCACAAAAGCGCCAGCACCTCCTTTACACCATTTTCATTGTCTGCTTGGAGTGATGTGGTTTATCCACAAGATTTCCCACCTTCTGCTCAGCCAGCATGGAGCTCCTCTGTAGACAATCAGGTCTCTCAGTGTCCTGGGTGCTAATGGCACACAGTGTATCAAGCAAGGAGTTGTCTTTGTAGTCTGCCACCCTCATGTCCTTGTGTTCCTTTGAGATTCCTGGCAACACACACAACCATCTTGGTTATTCAGGAGTCTCAAAGTCTACACAATTGCTGTTGAATGAAATAAGCTGTTTTCTGTCTCAAACAACTAAAATATTTGCAAACCAAACATTACATTGCCAAAATAAAAACTTTTTTTCATGCTGCTGTTTGGCACAGCATGTTATCACCACCTAACATCATGTATTGACTTACTGAAATATGTGGTAAGCAGTGGATGTTTTTTTCCTCTGCACCTTCTTTCTCTCACATGGCTTTTTAATTAGTGCAATACTGAACAGAATCAATGAAAGCCAGTTATTGCAGATGGGAAACAAGACCAAGATGCCATTTGGGTAAGAGGCACATGGGAGTTTTTCATTGAGACCTGAAAGCCTAAGCTTTTCCTTTTGATTTCTGTCTGAGAAGCTACTTTTCATATAAGGGAGAGAAAAAATAGTCCTGTACAGCACTGAAGAGTCCTGTACAGCACAGTGAAATATTATGCACACTGCATTGGCTGCATGTGCACCTTATTTCTCATTTTTTTAATGTTTCCTGCTCTCCTTCACAAATGATAGTTAAAACGACAAATAATCATGGTTAAATAATATAAATTTCATAAAACTACAAATAATCATGGTTAAATAATATAAATTTCAGAAAACTGAAGTGGAAGAAAGTATCAAAATCCAAGTGATATTTCCTTTGGTTTGTCATAGTTAGGGATGGAGAGAAACTTGATTTCAGTAATGAATAAATGAGTTGTAATTCATGGTGATGCTAAGCAACAACATTTTAAATGTTAAAGCATGTTGTTGACCTTCAAGCCTGAGCTGGGAACTTATAAAGTTCAAAGTGCTGGGGAGCATAGTGGAACAAAGCATTTCCCAGGAATTATTTTCAAAGAACTTTACAAAAAATCTTGATCTCGTAATATAGTGGATTAACAAGACTCATGTAATAAAACTATTGCATGGAAAAAATATATAATTTTATAAACATAACAAAGGAATGCTACAAAATGCTTGCAGGTTTTGAGATGTTAAAAAACAGTAATATTTGCCCTTACTGAAATGTCAAATACTGTGTCACAACAAAAGGAGGTATCATTTTAGCTGTCAGGAGAAAAATCAGTATGAACAAGAGGTTAGTGCCTGAAGTACTGGCACACCTTTTTTTTTTCAGGGCACATCCTTTCTGATACTAGGAAATCTCTAGACCTGTAATGTTACAAACATAGTAAGTAGGCTAGTTAATTTGTATTCATTTTGAGGGATTATTAGATCTAACCTTTAGCCTTACATTTCTGCTTCTTGGTTATCTAAGCCAGTCTGCTCTTGTTCTGTGATCAGTTTAGCAGGAAAAGAAAATTTTTTTTTCCTCCTACAGCATCTCATCTGTGCCCATTTCTGTGAACACTCTTTTTTGACATTGCCTTTTGACCTTAATCTAAAAGCCTTAATTTACAAAATATTGAAAAGCTCCAAAAGTCTGTGAAACCAATTATCTTTACCCTAGGAGTCTTCATATCATTAGTCTTTAAGTCAGGTTAATCCATGTTTGTAAAAGCACTTAACCTAGATTTTTGGTCCATGTTTTGGGATCTTGAATACTTCTAAAGACCTACTGTATAGCCCCATTAATTATTTTTTTAAAGGTTTCATCTTTGCATCCAGAAACACATCATGATGATATTTACTACTAGCTTTTTTTTTTACATTATATGCACATTTCTGTTTTGTTTGTTCAGATCACACTTTCATGCTTTCTTTTCTATCATTTAGGTGCAAAAGGTGCAAGAGGATTCCCAGGTGATCCAGGTCCAATGGGTTTTCCAGGGCTAAATGGTACACGAGGTGATCCAGGTCGAGAAGGATTCCCAGGTCCTCCAGGTATCTTGAAATAATTATTCATTCTTTATACACTTTTGACCTTTTACTGAAGTCACTTAAACACAAATACTTGATTCTAGGTAGATTTTTACTTATCTTCCTTCCTACATTGAATCAATAAGCCATTAGACAAAAATATTACTTTTCAAATCCAGAAGTATTTCTTGCAACTTCCATAATGATGAAAAAATTCATAGATGCCAACCTTTTACAATCTGCTTTATTGTTCAAAATTATAAATGTGACGGTCAAAATTAATGAAATTCTCATAAAGAAATTCAATAACAAGATGTTTTAGATTCCAAGTGCATTTTACTCATAATGATGATGAAGAAAGGAAGAAAATAATAGTATTAGTGCTTCCATTTAATTATTTCCAACATTTGTATAAATGAGCCTGTGTGTGTGCCACTGCATACGTGATTCATTCAGTGGCACACACATCCAAGCTGCAGTAGGTGTGTATGTTCACAAATCATCAGTCAGTCCATCAGGAATTACAGGAATTATCTCCAGAAACTACCACTTCCCTGTGGTTGACCAAGTTTACTTGGTCAGAGAAATGGGTAGAGTTGTTTGGGGTTTTTTCTGTACCCCATTACAGAAGCCATTGATGCGACTTAATTTATGAGCTCTCTGGAAATTTTTTTGAGAGATCCGATTTCAAAGTCCTAAATCCTCACAGATTCTGAAGTGCTGCAAAACTTCCCAAGTCCATTGCCAGGGGGTGCTTTGCCCTCAGGCAGCACATGGCCTGACAGGGTTCTCTGGACTCATCTACAGCATCTGTAGTAGCAACAGAGAAAGCAAAAGAAGAGCTGGTGCATGTCCTGGTGCATCAAGGGATGCATCATACAACATGGCTCTGTGCAGCATAGGACAGGACCACGAACCTCTGTCTCCCCTGGTAAGCCCCACAGAGTACTCTGATTGCTAAATTAGGGCTCTCATATGGCTCCCAGGCCACAGGGAGCAATCCCCTGCAGTTTTCCATGCTATCTTTCACCAATGCTTGGGCTTAACTTTCAGTCCAGCTCCAGTTTTCCAGTGCACAAGAAGCCTTTACCTTGTCATTTGTGGTGATGGGAACATCATGTTGGTACTTCTAGGATTTGAACTTCAACATTTGTAGTGAACTCTGTGATGCCTAGTCTCTGTTTTATTTATAGGTTTCACTGGACCTAGGGGAGACAGAGGCCCAAATGGGCTACCTGGACTGCAGGGACACCCAGGACTTACAGGAAAATCCGGAGCTCCAGGAGCACCAGGACCGAAGGGCCTTCCTGGTGACGTTTTTGGAGCAGCAGCAGGGGCCCGAGGGGATGTCGGCCTCCCCGGCTTTCCAGGGCTGAAAGGTGCACCAGGAGATCAAGGAGTACCAGGAACTAGAGGTAACAGCTTCTTCTAATAAAGCAAGGTTTGCCTAAGAGTTGATACAAATGCAGCCAAATTGCAGGGATGTGAGAGTAGGAAGAAACCATGTTAGGATGCGCCAGAGGTACTGATGACCTCACTATCAATTCCCAGTGCCTGATGATCTCCTTGTCTTTCCACTTCTGTGTCAGCTGTTGCCAACATGCCTGGCTCCTCTGAACACTTCCTGGAGATCCATTGCTTATGTTCAGCTGTCCTTCACACTGCTGTACATGAAATCAACTACAGGAGGATAGCAGAGAACCAGACTTTGCTCATCCTTGTCGCTTTCAGATGTACTGCTAATTTTTTTTCCTGTAGTTAAGGGAATGGTGATGTTGCTATTATCCTCAATTTTCATTTACATACAGCAATAATACTGAGATTTTTTCCCATACCAAAAATGTCTGGGTCTTGCATGGCTTTGCTGATCAGCACTTTGCAGTAGTGCTGAATTTGTAAATTTTAGCTAAGAGGACATTGAGTAAGGTAACTGCTAATAAGCTATTTTACCTTGTCAGTCTTTGGGCACTCACAAATAGGAAAAAGATAATATTATATACTTATTTATAACTTCAGGGTGTTCATTTTCATTTGTTATTTCACAGACCATAAAAAATACCCTAAAATCCCTGCAGAAAACAGTGTTTCTCAACAAAATCTGATTTTTTCACTCTCTCAACTCTGTGAAGTGCTTTCAAAAGCACATATGGGAATTTAGCATACTCTTCTACATGGTTTCAATTGCATTTGGACCTATAATTAAATTTAGGACTGCTGAGTACCCCCTTCCCCTGTGTGGAACTGAGAAAAGAGTAGTAATTGTATGACTAGCTCAAAGCAAAGTTTATCACAGGAACTAGTTTTGGATATCTTTCTCATGATTTTTGATGAAAATAAATAAAGAATAGCATCATCTCAGAGTTACTTGAAGTGAGGAGAGCTGGTTTCACCTGCAGTAGAGCCCCAGAGTGAATGAAAAGGATGAAAGCAGCTCTGTGGCCTTTAACAAGTTTGAGGAAAGGCAGAAAACATCACTAACATCTCTGAAGAGGAGACAAAATCCAATTTTGTTTGAAAAAACATAATACGGTGTGACTTTGGACCCTCTTTGTAAGCATTTTTGTAGAACTAAGTTTTCAATAGTAAAAAAATACAGTGAAAATAAAAATCATTACTAGTTTGTCTATTCTTTATTTATTTTACAGTTCTGACAGAATGGCTCCAAATAGCATGTGAATTTTTCTACAAGTATGATTTTTTTTTAATTTTACATGAAATAACTGGGGATTCCTTTAAACCATATTTTCCACTTCACTCAGAATAACAAACTAAAGTCTGTATGCTGTTATTGAGAAAACCCACTTTAAATGACCACAGTTATGAAGCTCTTATAACTACAGTCAAGCCAATGAATCTGCACTGATGTAAAACCTGAAGAAAGAGAAGGAGATCCACTTGACCTGGATTTTAAATGCCATGTACTATTTGTATGCTGCTGCTTCTCCAATCTGAATAAAAAGCGGGCATTATCTTTTTAAAACTTAACACCCTCTTTACTGGGTTATGGTAGAGTCATAATTTTTCACCCAGTGCATGTAGTCAAAATTAGGGCCTTTTTGCTTAGGAATTTGTATCAGTCTTACAGAAATGCCTTGTAATGACCTTACATGAAAATTTCTAAACAATAACACAGATCCCACCATCTGTCTGTAATGTTACTTTTCCTGCATATAAAATTTTTTTCATAAGATACATAGCATTATTTCAGTGGTTCAGTCAGCTGCTTGATTCAGTTCTTACTAAGATATATGTGACAGGGAGATCAGGAATAACAGAATTATTGGGATTAAAATAGAAAGATTGGGATTAAAACTGAAAGAGACCTGCATGTATATCCATGTGGTGCCAAATCATTACCATTCATTTGAAATAGTCAATCAACCTATGTGATGCAAATTTTGAGATCATTGCTCATAACATCAGTTATTTTAAATCTAAAGACCAGTCCTTTAATTTGCTTTTCCTATTCTCAATGAATTTTCAAAAGAAAAACACACCCTGGAAGCCGAGGGTGTACACAGAAGAAATATATAAAAACATGTTCTCTACATGTGATGATCTCTAATGCATAATTTTGGTCTTTTAGGAGCGGATGGTAGCCCAGGTTCGCCAGGACCCAAAGGAGATCCAGGGCCACAAGGTCTCCCTGGTTTGATGGGATTACCAGGAACACCAGGAACACGTGGATTCCCAGGTCCACCAGGAAACCGTGGGCCAGATGGTGGCCCTGGCTCTCAAGGACCTCTTGGTGAGGAAGTAGTGCAGTCCTGTGTCATTCCTCTTGCTAGCCCTCTGTGGCAGGGCAACTGTAAGGTTTCCCCAGCACAGAGTTAAAGTTTGGGGATGATCTTCACAGGCAGAGCTGCTGCTTTTCTTTCTGTAGCCACCTACCATGTCAGGTCAGAGCTGGCTGCTGGCAGACTGGAGAAAGGAAGCCACCAAATGAGTCTAGGCTTATGGAAAAGGGGCTTAATTCTTGAATTAAAGAGGAGGGGAAGGTCCTGTTGCAAGTGGGTGTGGGACCAAACTGATAGCGAGGCTGGTTCATGTTGATGAGCTACTTTATCTTTACAATAATTTCTGCAATTCTTGGATGAAAAAATCCTGATTTCTCCACTTTGATATGAAGTTGGTAGGACAACAATTTTCTCCCTCTTGAGCTACTGTGTACGAAAGCATCATCTATATCCAAACCTTCTTTACTCTCCCTGTTCTCACATTTACACAACAGGTCCACCTGGTGCTAGGGGAGAAGATGGTGAGCAAGGTTTTCCTGGCCCCGTGGGCCTGAAGGGTCTATCTGGTGACAAAGGTGACATGGGTCACACAGGACTGCCAGGTATACGTGGTATGACTGGTCCCCCTGGCATAAGTGGAATGGATGGCTTTCCAGGAGATAAAGGTGAGCTCTGAACTGCTGCTTTGAAAGCAGTGGTTGATTAAAGCTTTTCTGTGCAGACATGAACCAGACATATTCTCTGCTGGTCTCCCTCTATTTCAATCACTAGAATTAGGATCATGTGCCTAATACATTCCAAAATCACTGCCTGTTTTCCACTGTGTTGGACTTGGCACAGTGCTAGCTTGTGATATGCAGCCCTATTTAGAAGAGCAATGGCTGTTTTATTTCTTATTTTAAAAAATACACAGTATTTGCCGTTTTCTCTCTAAAAGTCTTCCCTTCATCCTAGTCCCGTTGGTCCTCAGTAAATTTAAGAGATGTTTCTCCAAACATTGGTTTCAAAGTTTTTTAAAGCTGGGAGCTGTGAACTGAGCAATGCCAGACACAGGACCTCAATAGTAACTTTAGGACACTGATGTTATGTTGAGAATGTGAGATGCTCACCTACCAGCCACAAGAAAACACATCTGTGTAATGCACATTGCCTACACCACACAGGAAGTTTCAACAGGGTTCATCTCCACGTGAAGCCAAGCTGAGCACAAAGCATGCTTAAAAACACGCATTGCAATTCCATCAGTCGGAGGGACGGGACGAGACTAGCTCTGAGATCAGCTCTCATTTGAGAGAAATTAAGATCTGTTTGTTAGCATTACCCATGTAACACAGCATTCTCTTGTTTAGAAAAGAGAAGTAGGGGAATTTTTTGTGAGCTAGGACCAGCCAGTCCTAGACCCATGATTTGTATCCATACATATAGACCAGGCTGACTACAAGCCTTGTGTGGAACTAGGTACATATCTCAAGCCCATCTCTAGGAGAGGGGTTGTACTGATCTCTCAGAAGAAGGCAGTGAGTTCTGGTCATCTCCACAACACCTCCTCTTGGCCACTTGAGGCAGGTTTGTGTACTCCTGAGAGCAGACTACCTCAGGAGCTCTACTACCTCTTAGAGAGCTTGGGTGCCTGCTCCAGACCCACAGATTGCTGTAGGCATCAAGGCACCCAAAAAATAGGTACTGCTGCACAAAAGTTTTCATACCATTTTAATCATCTGTTGCTGGTTCATATTTACTTAATTTGCAGAAATCTGAGTGAAGTAACACTTCCCCTTCTTTCTTAAAGGCTTGAAAGGTTCACCCGGCATTGATGGTTTCAAAGGCATGACAGGCCTAAAAGGAAGACCAGGCATCAAGGGAATCAAAGGAGAATTTGGCCCACTTGGGGCTCAGGGAGATAAAGGCTCACAGGGTGCACATGGCTTCAAAGGTATTTGCTTATGGGTGGTACTAGTGTGTTTGCTCTTCATATCTGCAGAACTATTTTACAAAGAAGACACATTTTTCACATGTTAAATTTAGCTCAGACATTCCTCCATCTATTTCATACATGGGCCTCTGGCCAAGAGGGCTGGATTTTAGACTCAGAGAAAGGTTACTTCTTTACACACTTAGACTGGAGACAAATATCTTATTACTCATCTGAACTCAGATAGTGGCACCCCTGTGCAGAAGTCATGAGAGCATTTTCCCAGGAAGCATAGGCAGCGTAAGATGCTTGGGGGAGAATATTTACATTTTTCTCCAGTTGCACTGTAAAGACAGTTAAATATTCAGAAAAACAGGCAATTAAGTAGTTAAAATTAAGTAGTTAAAAGTCACAAACATTATTAAAAGCTTAAAAGTCACAAACCTTCAGCCGGTATTATTGTTGGTAAAATGAAAACTGTAACTCAGTCCTCTTTTGATTACACACAATTGCCTTTAAATAAATGTTTTGCCACAAGACCAAAATGTTCCTCCTAGGGACCCTGAGATTGGTATTTTTTTAAAAGTGTCTGCAATTCAGAGGTTGCAGAATCCCAGCAACAGTCTCAGCAAAAGACATGTGTGAAAACAGCCCCTGTGAAGAGAAGTGCAAATACACTTCTTGTTGAAGAAATGTGAGACAGTGCATAATCATAGGAGACAAGTCTGAGTTACTGGCCTGTCTCTGCACCCCACAAAGAACTAAAGATACTCATAGAGTCTGTGTGGGTCCCTTCTTCTGGGCATTATTTACTGATATCACCAGTAATGATAAAGTCAAGAAAATGAACACTATAGCTGGTAACAAATCCAAACTCTTTCTTTTGCCCAAGGCTTTTTGATTGAGAATTTCCTTTGCACTAGAACTAAACTACTTTTCTGTGCTTTTGTGCTTCTTGGGTTTTTTAATAAACCATGATTTTGGGGCTTTTTGTATAAAAACATGATTCCTAACTGATCTACTGAGAGATAAATTATCTATCACAGAGGAGTCTGGGTCCAACTCCCAGGATTTTATGTACAAAAGTTTAACTCAGTTTTCATGTTTTCTTAAGCATGACTCTTCCACTGCCATGTTGTATTGACACAGGTTACTTTTCATGCAAGTGCATTTTCTGTAGCTTGTGGAAGGTCATTCCTTTTTCCTAATTCACTCTTCTGTTCACTTTTTCTGACCATGCTGCTGACTAGCATTTTGTAACGTGGTTGGGCTTTTTACCCTTTAGGTGACCGTGGGGATCAAGGCCCCCCAGGAGACCCTCCAAAGCTCATGCCCAGCATGATGATGGAAGTTAAAGGTGAAAAAGGAGATGTTGGAGAAAGGGGCACAAAGGGATTCTTTGGCTTAAAAGGTCAGTGATCATAGTAAAACAAAGCAAGCACATTCAGAACTCTCGTTTAGTACTTTTTCTCAGCTACCAAATTAAATATTCCATGCTCATTGTACCACTTGGCTGCAGCCTTCCCAGCAAGGTCTCTGACAGCAGAAACTGAGCTCCTGGATGCATTTCACAGAGTCACCCCCAAGGAAAGCTTTGAGGGATGATGTCTCTGTGTGTGTGTGTGTGTGTGTGTGTGTGTGTGTGTGTGTTGCCTTGTACAGCACCTTGTGGTCCCATGTTTCGAGAAGAAGGTAGTAGGAAAACTAGTAGCAGGAAACCTTCTTACACACAAGCCTGCATGTCAGTCTTCCCTTATTTATTTTTCTTCTTCCATGCCTGCAGGTAGCAAGGGAATGCCAGGCCTTCCTGGAAAGACAGGATCCCCAGGGTCCCCTGGGCATCCCAGCTACGTGGCTGGTGTGAAAGGAGACATTGGCGCGAAAGGGCTGACAGGTGTGAAAGGGTATCCTGGTCCTGCTGGTTCTCCTGGCATCAGAGGCTTCCCTGGCACCACAGGAGTCAGGGTGAGTTCATGCACATAAGGGAATAAGGGTGTCCTTGTGCTGCTGGCATTCAGCTTCTCAGGAAGTGGCCTTCACCCCTTGAAATTTTGCCGAACACCAGCAGTGCAAAGATAAAAATGCCATAGGCATTGAATGAATAGATCAAATACTTTTGCTTGCTCCCTCCAACATTCATCAGGCAGAGTAATTTCTTTTCTCATTGTGAGACATCCAAATTTCATATGCTGGCATTTTGCCAGTGAGGACCCAGATGGTTCCTTCTAGATCTTTGATCCTGTTGCCACAGCTGCTGGTAAAAATTATTCTCAGTATTGGGCTTATTTTTCTCTTTGTCCCAGGACTTAATCGTATCACTGCCAAAAGTTACTGTCACTTACCTAACAGTAAAAGAGCCTAAGAATCTTAGCTTCTAGAGGGCAATTCATTGTAATTCACTCTGGCTGCAAAATAAGTTACACTGGAAGAAATAAAAGCTTAGAAAAGACCTGACAGTAGATTCATAGACATCATTTATTTGAGACAAAAACTATGTTCCTTTCTCAGATTCTCTTTGCCTTCAGATTTCAGTAAGATTTTTTTTTAACCAAGGACTGCAGGACTATTATGGTTTAACCTCAGCCAGAATCTAAGCCCCGCCTGGTCGCTTGCTCCCCCACACATCCCCAACAGGATGGGGAGAAGAAAATTGGAAGGGTAAAAGTGAGAGAACTTGTGGATAACAGTTTTAGAATTGAAATAAACTACAATAATGATAAATAATTATAGTAGTAATAATAATAATCATAATATAACAATGATAGATAAATAAAACCCAAGAAAGACAAGTGATACAAATGAAAACTATTGCCCACCACCCACTGGCTGATGCCCAGCCAATCCCCAAGCATTGTTACCCCCCAGTCCACCATGCCCCCTGCCTCATATGCTGAGCATGAGGCCACAGAGTGTGGGATATCCATTGGGTCAGTTGGGATCATCTGTCCCAGTTGTGTCCCCTCGCACATCCCTGCGCACCCCCAGCCTGCTCACCGGCACAGAGGAGTGACAAGCAAAAAATGTCCTGACACAGTGTAAGCACAGTTCAGTAGGAATGAAAACATCCCTGTGTTATCAACAGTGTCTCTAGCACAAATCCAAAACACAATCCTGTACTGGCTACTGTGAAAAAAAAATAATTCTGCCCCAGCCAATATCAGCACAAGGACTCACTGCTATATATGCATAATGGGATGTCCTCAATTTTTAACTTAAGCCTTTGCAAACATAACTTGTCCCTTGGTTGGTACTGATTTAGATTAACAGACTGCTGCCATGTTACTCTATAAAGTACTACAGAAACTCAAAAGTGGTGCTTTTAATAGCCTTTTTTTAGTATTTCCAATGTCAGCTGCTTGGAAGATTGAATAAATCCTCAACTTCACTAACTGATGCTTGTTTTCAATCATATAATAGGGAGAAAAGGGCATTCCAGGAATTTCAGGCCATTTTGGTACTCCTGGCTCACATGGAGAAATAGGTGAGTTTGTTCTCTTATCTGAGTACTCTCTGTATTCATCACCTATCAAATACTTGACATTGAGTTCTGAGGGGTCTCAGTGTGTCTTCAATCTCAGAGTCTTTCTACAGTCTTACAGAATGATATTGTTAGTGTGGAAGGCTCTAAAAAGGTTAATACTGTTAATTTCATGTAACATGTGCTGTCCATGGATACATCCATCTGTGCCAAGGAGGGAGGCTCTTCCAGACACTTTTTTTGCTGTCTTTAATTTACTTCTCTTTTATTCTACAAAGATAATAGTTGCAGAATTTTGCCTCTGAAGTTGCAATTCCTTTGAAACAACAGGAAGTACTGTTTAAATTAAAGCCTTACCACTCATGTGTTCATTTTTGTTTGAAATAGGTGATCGGGGAGATACTATAAACTTACCAGGAATGCAGTAATGCCAGGCCTGAAAGGGGAAGTTGGTGTGCCAGGCTTAACAGGTATTAATTTCACAGTTGCTCTCTGAATGTATTTCTTTTCACATACCAAAGTTCCCAGAGGAAGGGAGGGGGAGCTTTCTATGGGCTTTTGATGGCTCTTGAACCTGTGTTGTTATGACAGCTCCTGGAGAGGTTCATCTTTTCTTTATTGAAATTAATATGTCTTACATTTACCTCTTCAACTGAAAATACCATTATAGCAGTAAACATCATCACTGGCAACTCCAGTAAACATTTCTATATAATTTGTTTTGCTGTTGATGACAAAAAGAGCATTATCATGCCATGATTATAGAAGGTGGGATAGCAAAGTCTTCTCGATTTTGGATTGAGTTGTTAGGTAGTATATTAAATTTCCCTGTACATGCAGCACACTTGAACATCAGTGTCATATTCCACATAATTTGGGGAGCACTTTTAAAAACAAATTTAATGATCATTTGGCCAGAGGACTGTTCATGCTCCCAGATTATGTAAGCACCCTGACTAGAAGAATGTCTTTATGTGGCAAGACCAGGACCCATTCAGTAGCAAAGTTCATGTTATGCTTGTTTGCTTAAAAGAACATCAAAGGAATTAAAAGAACATACTGGTTTTGTGGTTTTCCAGGCATAAGAGGAGGTGTGGGACCAAAAGGAGAAGGTGGTGATCCTGGTTTCCCTGGAATTGAAGGCCTCAAGGGCACGCAGGGTGTCCCTGGCTCTGTGGGACAGGAAGGTAAAATATTCTTTTTAACACTCCAAAGAATAACATTGTTTAAGAGGAAAAAGAAAAATACTCTTTCCATCAAAAGAAAGTAATTAAGTTTTCAATATGCTCATCATTCTGTAAATTGGTGAGGAGCAGTGGCAAGGATGTGGAACTCACAGCAGAAATTAAGAAGAAATTGCAAAAACCCAACTCTACTTGATACCAGTTTTTCCTTTTCTATAGCAACCATGTGTCCAGTCAAAGTGTTTTATTGCTGGCATACTCAGGTATTCTAATGTCTCAATACTACTAGGAGTAGGCTTTTCAATGACCTTTCCTGCCATAAATTAAATCAGTATCTCCCAGGACACAGTTACAGAGCCTTTCTTTGAGCCAGGCTCATGGGCCCACTGTACAAGAGAAGCCAAGTCAGGTTCAGCTGTGGCTGGATCACACACTCAGGGCTCAAGAACATGTCCTATTGCAGGAGGATCATGGAAATGCTCTTTTAGAACAGTTGCTCCACACTTCTTCTCATTAGAGGGCTTAGAAACTCCAACCAAGGCTGAAGAGCTTCAACAGGTGCCTAACTGGGAAACATTTCTTGTCTGATCAGCTTCTCAGTGGGAAAGGCAAAACTAGTGCAGCAGAAGGGGAAAGTGACATGCACAGAAATGAAATCACTTGTAACTGGCAATAGAAGTAAAGTTATTTTATTAGGAGGAGCTTGCTGTCTTTCTGAGGCTGTCAGAAACCTGAAGTTTGTAATGAGCTGTTCTTTTATACTTTGTCTCTCCTACCTGTGCTCTCTTTGGTTTTCTCCCACTTGGATGAGCAGGGCAGTGTCATACAATGACATCAGGAAGGGAAAGTCTTCATTTTTCTGCCTGGGAGAATGAAAGTAGCACAAGTCTGTGTTTTGGTGTTGGTTTTAAGGATGCTCATGAGCAATGATTCATTGTTGTCACGCAGGTTTGCCAGGACTGGTTGGCCCCCCAGGGCAGCAAGGAAGCCCTGGGACTCCTGGACTTACAGGTCAAAAGGGAGCTCCTGGCTGGCCTGGCTTACCAGGACAAGCAGGTATGTGTACACCTTCAGCCACTCAATCATTTCTGTGTGAACACTTGCATATGTTCTTTTGGGGTGAAGAAGAAGAAAGGGGGGTTTTGCAGTTCAGAGTGGCAGTTTCCTGTACTAAAATATTTGTTCCTCACAAAGTCCAAGTGCATTAACAATGAGATGTGGTTGCTGATTTATGGCTTCTGGTATCTTATCAGCTCCTTTTAACTGTTGATGACCTCTTCATCTAGGAAAGCAATTTTCAAGAAACATTTTTGTTTTTCATGACAGCTAGGAAGAAAAAAAGCAATAAAAATTATTAAACATGCAGCAAGGGTAGTGATGTACAATATGAGAATATTATAATGTGGCATTAGATAGCAAGCAACGTATTTGTCCTGCATCATCACCAAAAACTTTTAACTGATTCAATATCTGGTTTCAAGAATAAATGACTTATGATTTAGACAGAATTGTGCTATGAAAATGCAGGTGATAGTTTAAAATGAAGCTGTTTGCATCACAGGATACAGAATCTCAATGGCTGCCACTTAATTCCTTTATATATTAAGGCAGCTGATGTTTTTCTACCTTTCAGCCAGGAATCTTTTAGTAAGATTCTTCTGTCTGAATCTGCCTCAAAGCTAAGCTAATCCAGTTATGAAGACTGCCTTTTTAGACAGTGAAGAGAGACAGACAGACACTTATTTTTCTGAGACTGAATAGTCCTCCAGAGCTCTGGCCATTGTCTAGCTTCAACATCATACTTACCACTTTGACAGGTACAAATAGATGGAATATATTTTACCTGTAACAATAGTAACGGTAGCTATCAGACATTTTTTTAGAGTTTTGGAGTTTTTTTAAATGACACAGAATGAATTGCTCCTGAAGACAGCTTTATTATAACCACATTTAGAGTCTACAATTATGTCATAATTGTCTTGGCTTGTGGATTTTGGAAAACTAAATGGGTATGCCATAGTAAAAAAACTATGGCAGCAAGACTGGAACTAATGACATGCTGCCAGATGGATCAGAGATATTTTTAAAAATATCTCTTGAGTAATGAGTTTATTGGATAAGAACAAAATTTGCCAATCACAAAACCATAGCGTGGTGTATTTAATAATAAACTTAGAGTAATTAATTCATTTGCATATAATACACCATATTTTAACATAGAATAGCATTTATTCAAGCATTTGATTTTTTTTTTGCCCAGGAATATATACAGACTAATAGAAAGCATTATGATAATCATGAATATAATTTTAAAACAGGCCAGCCTGGCTTCAGGGGAATCAGTGGACTGCATGGTTTACCAGGCACTAAGGGCTTACCAGGATCACCAGGTAAGTGAGGCTGTTACTCTCCCTGTTCAAAGGCACAACATTGTGTTCTCTTCAAGCTTGGTGAGTGAGATCTTTGTAATGCAATTTTTTAAACTGTGCCCTCCAAAGCTTTGGAATGTGCTTCATTATTGTGGGCTCTGGCAAACAATTCATACACTATGTGCAACTCCATAGTGGGATCAGAACACAACTTCAAATCATTGTTTCTTTCCTCTGATAAAGTTAAAACTTCAAGGCCTTTTTTCTCATCATGAGCCTTTTATCCAATAAGCCGTTACAGACTCATGTATTTTGTAAATCCACATGCTCTATACATGTACTTTAGCATGCATTGTTATATGCAGAAATGTTTCAGCTTTCCTCTTCATTCTGAACAACTCAACAGGTCCAGATGGGTACGGCTCTGCAGGTTTCCCAGGTGCAGCGGGGGACAAAGGAGAAGCAGGAGAGCCAAGCAGAGTAGAAGGCAGCCGAGGACCTCCAGGCCAGAAGGGAGAGAGAGGTGTTCCAGGTCTGTGCTCCAGAGAATGAGATCCACCTGTGACTTGTTTCTTCTGTGGGTGTTAGAGATGTCACAAAATACACTGTGGGGTAGGCAGGTGAATAGGTGAACTCCCAAAGCTGGGGAAGTCACTGTTTGGAGTTCGTGCTGCAGCTCAGCCAGCCCTTGCTCAGGATCAGCAGTGTGTATTCCCCAGTGCTGCACAGCCTGGATGCTTCCCCATCTTGTCGCACCCACTGGGCTCAGCAAGCTGCAAATGCCAGAGGCTACTCTCAGCCATCAGCTCCCCAAATATTTTTAATCGAGTTCTGGTTACACAAACGCATGATCCCTCTCTCTTTTTGTTACAAACCTGTCTATATTTCCCTTTCTCCTGAAAGCCTCGCTGCCTCTCAATGTGTGATGGTCCTGCTGGCACCTAGGGGCTCTGTTCCCATACACAGTGCTTTGCTGGTGCCATCTATCCTTTGTGCAGAGTAAGCTCCAGCCCTCTGTGCTGTAACAGACTGTGCTCATCTCAGAATGGGTCACCACCTGGTTTTCACCCATCAAGAAGCCACCAGACTGATGAACAAATAAACTGATTACTTATGTTTTTTGGGCGTTTGTTTTTTAAATTTTTCAAACATTTTGGCTCTGAAAGGATTAAGGACTGACTGAGATGTAAAACCTTACCGCCTTTGCCTGCTTGGTTCTATGGTTCATACATAATCTTTTGTGTTACACTTCATTGTTACTAACATGATATGCCATCTCGAACACCATTCAGAGATTTATTATCAAGCATTCATTCATACCTCACTCATTTTTATTTGTCGCAATTTTAAACAGAAGGTCAACTTCGTAACAACTTCAATATACTTAAAAGACTAATCTGTTATTGGTAGGGCAGACTTTTGACCACTTAACAATTTTTCATCTCTAGAGAACTTCTTGGATTTGAGCTTTTGGTTTTAACTCACACCCGATAATGCTAATTGTCAGCCCTGACCCTGCAGGCACAGAAGAACAAAGCTGCCTTCCTGCCTGCTTCAGTATACCTAGGATATTTTGAGTACTTCCTATCTTGAAATAATATTTTACCTGGCAGACACAAGATTATTAGTATTCAACACAGTGAAATGTAATTAGCTACCCAGAGAGCTTTGGCAGAGGACTAATATTTGGTTCTTTAAAAAATAAAAAACAACTTCCACGGTATCATCTGAAAAAATAAAACAGAAATCAGTGGGAACTGCAGGTGTTTTCTATTTTGAAAATCCCACTTCTTAGTCTAAGGTGAGTCATTTTAATTGCAATTGTGCATTTTCCTTGCAGTATTAATTATTTCTTTTTTTCCCTTCAGGAGTCCCAGGATCCTTTGGTATTCCTGGGCAGGAAGGATTTCCAGGGCCTCCTGGGATTTCAAATATATCAGGATATCCTGGTGATAAAGGCTCCCCAGGTCTAGATGGAGTGCCAGGTAATTCATGCAACAGCAGTCATTGTTATTTCTGTCTTGTTTCAATAAAGTAGCCCTATTAAATATAGCACTAAAATTGTTGGACAGAACTCATGGTAGATGAGATAATAGACACAGACCTCTTGAAAGCAAAAGTCAGTTCCTCCAGGTTGTCCTCATGCCTCATTTGATCTTCATGCAAATAACAGATTAAATAATCCAGAATTCTCTTGACAACTTTCAGAAGCATTATGCTAATCTACTATTCTAAAATCTGAGGTCTGTGGCAGACTTGCAAGTCTATTAAATAGTCTTAATCATTCACAAAATTCTCCTATGTGAAATGACCATGAAAGCTAAATTACACTGGAAAGTGTTAGCTCTTCCTTCTTAAAAATTACTGTTGCTTATTGGACTGCACAATTATTTCAAATTGCAGTGCCACTATGAAGAGCTTGTAGCAGAAGTTGTTCCACTAACATCTTTTTATGATGGATGGAAATTTTTGTGTAAACTCAGCAAAAACTTAAAACAGACAAACCAGCTGAAAACCAACAAAATGGCTAGGCTTCCAAGTTTAAAGAGGATGTTAGTTGGCCTGACTCTGCATACTGATTCCAACTCTCCAAGCAGTCAGGAGAGTGGAAACAGTAACACCATATCCCAGCCAAAATGGTGAGACAAGTGTGGCTCACTCTGACTTTGCCACATACATCTTGCAATCGTATCCTCATGTGATCCAGCCTCAAAAGGCAGCACAAGAGATGTCCCACTCAAAACTCTACATAGTAAGGGCTATTCTCTCCTCAGAAAAAAAAAGGTCCAAATGTCTTGTAAGCAGCAGAGGTAACTGAAGAGAAACCTCTTCAGTTACCTCTGGTTTAGCTTCAGGCAATAGAAAATTCTAGAAAAAGAAGCTGTTCCCATCATTCCCAAGACAGCATGAAGTACTTATTTGGTTCCAGATGTTCAACTGAGCACTAAGATACACAGAACAGTAAGTCCTTGGCTGTGAGTCAGATACTTGCTGCTCTCTGATTTCTCTCTAGCTACTTGGATAATTTAGGATGAAGCAAGGAAACACCTAGGGAAGTGGGGCATTTGCTAGTGGAGGAATTGTTCATGGAAGGCTGTATCTCAGCAGGCACCCTATTTCTGCTGAAATCTTGCTTGAGATAACATTGTTTTGTGGGAGCTTCATACTCTAATTCCTCTGCCACTGCTGCCAGCCTGAGAGCAGGAGCAGGAGTGCTGAATAAATCTGTCCGCTGCTTAAATTAAGGAAATAGAACCTGATGGGATACAGTTAGATAGTTCTGTTACTTTCCTCTGTGCCCAGATGTTAAGTATAAACAGATTACAATCTATATAATCTGTATAAACAGATTAGAATCTATATTTCCTCTAAATAGGCTATCCAGGACCACAGGGGCAGCCTGGAACACCTGCTCCACCAGGAAGCAAAGGAGAAAGTGGAGAAGCAGGTAGGACTGGAGAAATCGGCCCAAAAGGAAGTAGAGGTGATCCTGGATTATCAGGAAGTCCTGGCCTGCCTGGATTGCCTGGACCAAAAGGTAAGGACGGGAAATGCTGATTGTGGCAGGAAGCAGGGGAGCCTTCTGTGCTACAGCATCTTTAACACCATGACTTTTGCACTCACTTGATTTGTACTGAAATGCAATAATGCCACTTGTCATTTTGCATTAAAGGTCCCAGGGGTGAACAAGGTGTCATTGGCTTTATGGGCACAGTAGGATTTCCAGGTGACCTGGGACCCATTGGACCCAAGGGGGATAGAGGAGTAACAGGTAAGTGCGTGCAGTCAGATGTGTGACTCCTTCTGAAACTACTCGTTCTGCAGCTCCACAGAGCTGATCTAACTGGCCTTGCTTTGAGCAGGAGGTTCGTCTTGGTCGCCTCCAGAGTCCTCCATCCTGAATGACTCTGTGAATCCTGGGAAATTCCAGGGTCAGATGCCTGAATTTAACATGAGTAGTCAAGTTTTGGCTTTATGAATTTGACTTGTATGAGGTGCCTACTCCAAACTCAGAGCCACTTTTGCAGTCAATAAAAAGAAGGATTTATTGTCTAAATTAATCCCACAGAGTAGACAACCTGAATATTTAAAGAGAGCTTTAAAATCCATCTCTCCATCTATACCATCACGTATTTGTGTCTCTTGAAGCCCATCAAAAGATGGTGCTGCACCTGTCATGCATATGCAGCCAAGTAAGAGCAACATGTCTCTGGATGAAAGTACATTAAGGAAAAAATACAGAGTGGTTCAGTTTTTAGTTTTTTTTATCAAACTATCTCATCCTGCTTCTAATGACAGGCTTCCAGGGACCTCCAGGCTCTCCTGGGCGAGCCCCTGATCCTCCAAGGCTGGTTGCTGAGCAAGGTTCACCAGGTCCCCGTGGAAGTATCGGACCTCAGGGAAGCCCAGGAGATATGGGACCTCAGGGCCCACCAGGAGATCCAGGTAGGAATCACACATTCAGACTGAAAGCTGTTCCCCTTAGCATACTGAGGCCACCAGAGCACTGATTTGATGCTCATCTACTTTAAAGTCTGTAATCCAGAAAGGAGAGGCAATTTTTAGTCTTCCAAAGCTGAGGCTTCAGCTTGCTTTCTCCTCCTAGCATTCAGAACATAAGCAAAACAGGAAATAACTTTGGCAACACTCACAAAGCCAAAACAACATCAGATATGGATCTCATGCACATCAAGACTGAACATCTTTGGTGAAAAATGCGCATCCTTGTGAGAACACTGTCAGCTCGGGGAATAATGTAGCATCAGTGACGTGTAGAGCTGATATACTGCACCTTTTGCCATGAGCCTCATCAGAGATAAGTGGTGCCAAGAGTGAAGGATTAAGGTTGCAGGACTCATGTAGTCTTGACCCCAGCAAGCTTTTCTAATGAACTTGGTGCTTTTTGGCTGAGCAAGCACCATAGGATCTTACCTTCAGTGCAAACCCAGCAGACAGGACCAAACATACACCAGGAGAGAACACATTAACAAAGTGGGATGGGCATGTTGATATGTCTGCAGTCACTGTGCTTACAACCATTGTTGTATAAGGTTTCAGAGGCTCACCAGGAGAGCCAGGACTCCAGGGCAGGGGTGGCATTCCAGCTTCTCCTGGCTCCAGAGGGGAACAAGGAGGAATGGGATTTCAGGGTCCAGTGGGATTTGAAGGTAAGAGATATCACACAGCACTTTTTTCCTCTTTCCCATTTCTCTGCACTTCATTGCTCTGCAGTTACTACTTCACTGGAAGGAAATGAGAGGAGAGAGAGGAGGAGGCAAGAGGAGGGGGTAGGGAGCAAAAGGAAGGTGGAGGAGGGGAGGGAAAGGGAGGGGAGGAAAGTTTCTGTCTTCATAGATACTTCACAAGGGACAACTAATTAAATGTTAACAGTTACCTTAGAGCAGTATTTTCAGAATAAATTTTGATAGCTGTAAATATCAGTCCACTCATGAGTTTGTTTCATTCTGAGTGTATTTATTCTCTTTAAGTATTTTCAGCCTAGTGTTTAACTAACAGTTACATTCATGGAGATGAAGGCTGGGTAGGTGAAACTTGGATAGATGAAGTTTAAGGGAATGTGTCTGCAAAGGAAATACCTGTGTCCTTATCAAATCAAAGAGCAGAACTATTACTATCTTAGTTAGCTAAGCACACAAAGAAAAAGGTATTTGCAGAGCATAGTTTCAAGTGTATGAGTCAAATGCAAGAAGTCCAACAACCACTGGTAAATCTTGAACTAAGAAAATATTTTAGAGGGAAAATCTGCTCATCTCTGTATGCTCAAATTCATCAGAACTTTATTTGTAACTTTCCCTAGTTCTGGTGTGAAATACATTATATTAGAAACCAAGGAGCCTAATCCAGCAACTGTTATAATCCTAGAACTGCCGCTCTTCTTAACAATAATTTACCATAAAGCAAAGGCATCATGCCATTAAGCTGTTCGTCAGCAGCTTAGCTGGAATATCAGCTAGCACCAGATCATTTGTGGGAGCACAAACCCAGCTGGATTCTTTCTTTTCTGCTCTCCTCTAAGGCCAGCCAGGCCGGCCCGGCAGCCCTGGGCCCCCAGGCATGCCGGGCCGCAGTGTCAGCATGGGCTACCTGCTGGTGAAGCACAGCCAGTCCGACCAAGAGCCAATGTGCCCAGTGGGCATGAACAAACTCTGGAGTGGATACAGCCTACTGTATTTTGAAGGACAAGAAAAAGCACACAACCAGGATCTAGGTATGTACAAATACTGCTTGTTGTATTACACTAAATAGTTTATTTAGTTGTTTTGCACTGGGTTATTAGAGATTTGCACAGAGTAGTCTTTATATCATACTGAATAGTTGATGTTATATCACATGGTTTGTTCATCCCCTTCTCCTATCACCTGGTTTCTCCCTCAGCCACCCCTGTCCCCAGTACCCCCCTGGTGATCTATTCCCTGGTTAGTCCCTCCCCTCGCCCCTCCCTACTGGTATCCCATTGGCCGTGGTCCTCCTCCACCCCCCATTCCCTCAAGTATAAAAGTCTCTCACCATGAGCCATGAGTGCTCTTTCCATGTGGGTTTTTCCATCTGGTGGTTCTCAAGACAATAAACAGAGGACATTTATCCCCACGGGGAGAAGAGTGCTTCCGGCCTTTTGCTTTCATCCATGTAAGACCGTGTGGGCTGGGGTCAGTAGCTAGCCGGAGTGGACCTAAACAGCCCAGCCAGAAACGGTCTTACAACTGCTGGCACCAGCCTGGATTCCAAAAGCTGGGACTACAACAAACAGGCTTAGGAAGCACCAAAATGAGAATAAAAACTACATGTCTTTATGGGTGCCCCTGAGAGAGCTCCTGCAAGTCATTAGTGCTGTTTGAGGGCACCTGTAAAGTCAGCAAAACATTCTGGACCATGGGGCTTTCCTGGCAGGTACTTGGGAAAGAGCAGGAAACTGGAAGTGTGCATTGTCTTCTGTGAGAATGATTGCCTTTTTCTTCTTCTTTTTGAACAGGGCTGGCTGGCTCGTGTTTGTCTCGCTTTAGCACCATGCCATTCCTCTACTGTAACCCTGGGGATATTTGCTACTATGCAAGTCGAAATGATAAATCCTACTGGCTCTCAACCACAGCACCTCTCCCAATGATGCCCGTGGCAGAAGAAGACATTAAGCCATATATCAGTCGCTGCTCAGTCTGTGAGGCCCCAGCTGTGGCAATTGCTGTCCACAGCCAAGAAGCTTCTATTCCTCACTGCCCTGAAGGCTGGCGCAGTTTGTGGATCGGATATTCCTTCCTTATGGTATTGGGTCTCCAGGGTCACATTTTGTGCAGCAATGGGGTTTAAATTTGAGTGTTTGGTACTAGTAAGGCTGTTCCGCTTCAGAGGCAGCAAGACCAAAACCATGCATCATACTGGGGGACCAGGGAGCTACAAAAGTAATTTCTAGGAAGATGAAAATTTCTGTGAATTTCAGAGAAAATTGTCTCTTGTCAGAGTAGCATCTGGAGACCTTACTTTATGTACAAAATAGCACTTCAGAACAGACTTAAAGGACAGCTGTGACTTAACAAATAAAATTACACTGAGGTGCAACAGGAGCATACAGAGCATTGTCACAGCTAAAGATTTTGAGTTATTTACATACATCACTACTAAGAAGCTGATCTAGGGGGGGAAAAGGAAAAGTAACAACATGCTTTTTCCCTTCTTTTCAAAATTTAAAAATCATTGGTGTTTTGGTCGAAGATTTTGAAGCCAAAGTCTTTCATTTACTCTGGAAAGAGAGACAGCCTCTGGTTGTTTTAAAAATTAAGTTTCAGTGTTGTTGGCAGTAAGAGCTGAGCTGTACATCCCATGGTGTACATGAGCTCTTCAATCTTGTGAGCTTACAATTAGGAAATGGGATGTTGTGACAGTGGTCACAAGGGTTCTTGATTGAGGGAAGAGGTGAGAACGTTGACTCCATGTTCAGAAGGCTTGATTTATTATTTTATGATATATATATATTACATTATAACTATACTAAAAAGAAATAGAAGGAAAGGTTTCAGAAGCTAGCTAGGCTAAGAATAGAAAAGAAAGAATGATAACAAAGGCAGCTGGCTCCAACAGAGACCGAGAGCCAGCTCTGCTGTGAGTGGTCACCAGATCCAAACATCCACAGGAGACCAATCACAGATCCACCTGTTGCATTCCACAGCAGCAGATAATTATTGTTTACCTCTTGTTGCTGAAATTTCTCAGCTCCAGCAGGAAAAATCCTAAGAAAGGATTTTTCATAAAAAGGATGTCTGCGACAGGATGTTACAGAAAAACTTAGTGCTGGGTGTGCAGCAGAAGACCTACTGAAGGGCCTGACCTTTTTTTGCAAGACTGTACAGAAAGCTTAAAGAGCATCTAAAATGTCAGTGAATGATCTGACAGATGCTCATTTTTTCTGACTTGCTTGATGAACACAAGAGTCAAAACCTGCAGCAGCATGCCTATATTGTTAATTTTTTGAAGACTGGGCTGAATCCTGAAGTAAACAGTACTGGAAAAGAAACAAGATTTCTGTGGCAGGAGACATCATAAAAGAACAATAATCAATCTTACCCACAAACCATTTGTATGTCAAAAGCCAAAAACTTAAATTTTTCAGAAAATAAGATACAGGCAAATCCAAAATTAGGTACAAAAGAAAACCCCACATTTTGATAGAGTAGTTTAAATTTTTTACTATCCCTGTGTTTGACCTTTCTTTTGCTTCTATAAAAAGCCCTGATACCTATCTCATAGTTCCTTCACAAGAATGCCAAGAATTAATTAAATATTTGCAGAGCCCCATGTAAACACTGAGCATTGTTAAGAGCAAAGTTGTCACCTTAGCAAGAACTTTTTCCCAGAACAAAGTCTGTCAGCACTGTGAGAAAAATCCCCATTTTCCCAGCTAGCTTGTGGAGCAAATGAAGTGTTTGGTGTATGCATTTTTGCTTCTCAGGCAACTGTGGAAGCAGTAGAGCACACTTGTGGTTTTCTCAGAGTACATGCTGTTTTAATTCCTTGGCTTAAATTTGTCACCTCCTTCCCCTGAGTAAGGGAGGATCCTCAGTCAGCACAGACTGCCCAGCCAGAGAAGTCAGTAAGATTTCATGTATTGAGGGCACTCCACTATCACACATCCTATATGGGTAAGCATTGCAGGAGGATAAAAAGCCATAGTGAATACCAGAAGCGCTATTATAGGCATAGAGTTGGAGCTTATAGACCAAGCATGGAATACCAGAGCTCAACCTGAGGTTGCCAGGCAGGGCTGCTCCCATCCCAGGGCTCAAATAGCATCGGCAGTTGTTACTATCTGCTTTCCAGCTCCAACTGCAGAGGCCTCAAAGTTGAAATAATTTATGCTGCCTCTTACATTCCCTGCATTTACAAAACTGTTTAAGAACTTTATTTTCCAGCTGCTTTCTTTTATATTACAGATTATTTCACTTCCTAACAAAAATACAGCTGTATATTTATTAAAGGGACAGAAAAAATGCCCATCTTGTTAGTAATGCCTGTGACAGAAGAAAAGTAACATGCAGTTCATTATCACAGAACCTGTCAAAGGCAACAGTTGAGTGGTGTAAAGATGCATGATTATGATGTAATTCACTGTTAAAAAAAACATGTCCTACAAGGAACTAGTTATTGTATAGAGGCTAATTCTGCAGTGCTCCTCAGATGCAATGCAGAGTAAGACTTTATAATTTGGGAAGTTTGAATTAAATATATGGTGAAAAATTGTTCTTAGTGAGGGTAATAAAACAGAGGAGCAAGATGCACAGACAAGTTGTGGGAGGTCCATCCTTAGAGGTATTAACTCCACAGCACCATGGAGCAACTGAGGGCAACTTTGGTGTCAGCTCTGCTTTGAGCAGGGAACTGGAGAAAGTGACCTCCAGTGGGCCCTTTCCACCTAAATGATTCTCCAATTCTAAGATTTCCAACAGTGAAAATCTTAACTACAGAAAAGATGTTTGTTAGAAGATTTCAAAGAGGCATCAACATGTGGACTAGCTGCTTTATATAGTTACAGCATAGCCAAACCCTTACACGGCTGCAGGACTGGCCAACTTTCTGCTCTGGAGATAAGAATTGGGAGCAATTCTAGCGTTTTTTCTCTTTTCACACTTGTGAGTTTATCACAGCACTGCCTGAGGCTGCACTCTGAACACTGCCCTCCTTGTCTCCCTTAGCACACTGCTGCTGGTGATGAAGGTGGAGGACAGTCGCTGGTTTCTCCTGGGAGCTGCCTGGAGGATTTCAGGGCGACTCCTTTCATCGAATGCAACGGCGCCCGCGGAACCTGTCACTACTTTGCAAACAAATACAGCTTCTGGCTCACCACCATCGACCAGCCCTTCCAAAGCAAGCCCTCGGGAGACACACTCAAGGCAGGACTCATCCGAAGCCATATCAGCAGATGTCAAGTCTGTATGAAAAACTTATAGAAGTCTCTCACAGTATAAGGAACCTCCTTATCACGTAGTTCTTATACTGAGGAGCCTTCTGAGGTGGTTAGACAATTGCATAAATCATGTTGGTGCTTTTTTTAACTTATTACCTCAAAAGCTGAATGGAAATTAATTTTTTAAATGTCTGTAAAAGCAAGTTAAGTATAACACAAATTAAGTCGAACAGATCTAGTGGTGTGTTCTCCCACTATGCAGAATATATACACATTTTTTGCTAGTCTAATATTACATCATTTGCCAAATGATAGAAATACTCACAGCTTTGAAACACCAAAAAAACTTCAGTAATAAAAGGTTTCCTTGGTCAGATACCCACCACCTTTACCTGAAGAGAATATATGTATCTTTCTATTTACTGTATTTGTCACAACAGTAAACACTAACAGCTGCAGTTCCATAAATTAACACAGGATGAGCTAAGTCCTAAATTGTTGCAAAATACTGAAAATATACTGTGGTCCAAAATGCTCATGTCCAGCACTTAAACCTAATTTTCATTTTAGTATTTTCTGCTTGGGCATTTCAAACACACCCAACACCATCTTTTTTTTTTTCTCCCAAGCCTCACCATGCTTTAGCACTTAACCAGTGCCAGTAAAAAAGCCCATAGGCTCCCAAAACCAGTAAATCACAAAATGCAACTCTTTCAGTTTGGTTAGAAGTCTACATGAAGAAGATTAGCATTTATTTTATAAGCTTGATGGTGTTTTTCCTAGACTACCAAACGATCCCGTGCTCCACCGTTCTGTGGACATTTCATCTGTGTCACACCACCCCCACAGCAGCAGCAGCAATTGGTTTTTGCATTGCACCTTTTCCCCTCCAAAATGAAGCCACTCATCACAAACAGGCCTTAGGCACATCATGTTGGAGCAGCACACAGGGTAGGATGTGCAGGAGTGCTGGATGCCACATGACCTTCTAACACAAAACTTTCAGCCCTGCCAGCTGGCTCTTTAATGTGTCCTGTCCTGGCAGCTGGGGACAAGTGGCAATGGGATGACCTGCAGAGTCATCCTTGCAAAAGCAAAGGGAGGGAAGCAAGGCATTTGCTTGGCATCATCTTTTCCTGTAGAAAAGGGGTGATAATTGCCAGAATGGCTAGTTCTTTCCTTCTCTAGAAAGAAACAATTTAGCCCAAAGTTGTCTGTCAGCACTGCAAGAGAGGAGGGAAAAAATGATGAGCTACAAAATTCATGTTCACATAATCTGATTAATATTTATAGCAATGACAGTGATTTTTCAGTAACTCACCTCACTCCTGCTTCAGGTGCTTCTTGGCTTTTATTATTACATTCCAACCTCACTGAATCATAAATAAACCCTTTTTTTCTACATCTCTATTTGCTGGTGATTTCTGTTTTGTAAACTGTGTTTTTCCATACCATGCATATGGACTACTCTGTTGAAATACTTTGTTTGCACTAAGGAATTAAAAAAGCACTCCCAGCAAACTCCTCCCACTGAAACTCAAACTCTTCAACCAGAGAACACTTGTTTGTTTCATTGCACTTAAAAAGATCTAAGAGGGAAGCTGTCTCTAAAATCACTTCTTTAAAATGAACAAGTGAAATAGTATTTAATTTGTTGTTAGAATGATAAAAGCAAATAAACTGTGCCATTGCAGATTAAAACAACCATTATTCATGCTCTACAATGTTCAGGAAACCAACATTTACCAGACTTGACAAGTGTTACCTCCACAGAAGAAAAAAATATAAATTAAGTTAAAGGTCTAGAATCATAGAATGGGTTGAATTGGAAGGAACCATAAAAATAAGTTTGTTCCAAGCCCCCTGCCATGGAAGGGAGATCTTTCACTAGACCAGATTGCTCAGAGTGACATCCAACCTGGCCTTACACACTTCCAGGGATGGGGCACCCACAACTTCTCAGGGAAACAAGTTCCAGTGCATCACCACCTTCACAGTAAAGATTTTTTTCTTAATATCTAATCTAAACCTACTCTCAATTTGAAACCATTCCTTCTTGTCCTGGCACTACATGCCCTTGTAAAAAGTCCCCTGCCATCTTTCAAGTAGGCTGCCTTCAGGTACTTACCTAGCACACCATCTGACCCACATTAGCTGATCATATAATTAGATATAGCCATAAACAGAGAAATTACCTGAGCTTTAGATGAGCTCTCTGACCCTGCATTAGCTCTGAAAGGCAGCCCCTGAACAAACTTATCACACTATTATTTATTTCAGCAAAAGAGAACTCTTAGTACTGAAAGCATTGCAGCCAATGTGAGCTAAATCTATTCAATATTTGCCAGTTCTCTTAAGCATGGCAATAACAAATACCCAAGAACACACAACTTGCCTCTTCCACATATTGCTAGACAGCAGTGCTTGTGGGATGATCATAAAACTATCACTTGTGGGTTGTACAGTATGCAACTCTGGCAATGCAGCACATTCAGTGTTTTAAGAGAACTCAAGTGAAGGTGAAACAAATCTGTAAAAACTGATTATGTCAACAACAGCAGCAAACTATTTGGATTTTCATGGCTAATATATTGCCTAATCTTCCTGCAAAGATCATTGCTCTTGCACATAAAACTTCAGCACATGGTTCTTCCACCAACAGTTGCTTTGCTTCTTCATTTTCTCTCATTCAATAAGCTGATCTTAACAAGTTTGTTCAGAGTGGTCCCAGCACAGCATTAAGTGGAACAAATCAGCATGGTGCAAGGAAAAGACAAATCAACCATAAAACCCACAGGGTGCTAAGCAGGCTTGAGCTTCTGTACTTGGTGTGTGTCATGTGCTTCAGGTCCTTGTACCCAGAGCTGTGTTTCCCCAAAGCTGCGCAATCGCGGCTCAGAGCAGGGCAGGGACTTCGTGCACACAGACACGTGGAACACTCACAGCACACAGAGGATTGCACCTGGTGAGCTCATCCAGAGCACTGCATGGAAGGACACTGACTCGTCAAACTGCCTCTCGGCTGCAAGACTAACTCCTCTCCTATGGAGACAGGCTGACAGTTGGGGTTGTTCAGCTGAAAACTCTGGGGAGATCTTAGAGCAGCCTCAAAGTACCTAAAGGAGACTTAGCAAGACCTGTATTGAACAGGGCAAGGGGAAGCAGTTCTAAACTGAAAGAGGGTTGGTTTAGATTGGACAGAAGGAGGACATTTTTTACTGTGAGGGTGGTGACACACTGGAGTAGGTTTCACATAAAAGCTGTGGTTGTCCCATCCTCAAGTGTGTTCAAGGCCAGGCTGGATGGTGCTTTGAGCAACCTGGTCAAGTAGCTGGCAGATGTCCCTGCCCATGGCCAGAGGGTTGGAACTAGATGATTCTTGAAGATCCCTTCCAACCCAAACCATTCCACAGTTATGGTTGTAGAACCCACTTTCAGGAAGCTAAAATACCTCTCAATAGGAAAAACTCAGCTACAGCAAAACAAAACAATCCTTTTACTGACTAAGAGTGCTCCAGCCTAGGATGTAAAAAAATCACAAATGTTTTGTCTCTGTTTGACCACATCTGCTACTTCAAAGCATGGTGTATGCTTCCTACACTTTCCTGTTTGAAAACATGTGAAGCATAACATGCTGCCATGCCTGGAGAAGATAAATGAGGTTATATTTCCCTTCTACAGGTATTAGTGCAACAGTGTACTAACACTGATATAAGTGAAGTCAACATAGTGACACGAGTTGACCCCAATTATTCCCTCAGAGCTATTGACCAAATGAGCAGAGTCTGTTCACACCCCATATGACTGTGCTTGTTCGTGGCTGCCAGAAATAGAAAATTAGCAAGCAGCAAGCATGGCCTTGGCACAGGAGGTGTGAGATTGTTGCCAGAGGAGAGGCTGAGGGGTCACTGCCAATATGCCAAGAGCACCCAAGGGCAGGCAGCAGCTGCCCCTGTAACCACATGGGGACCAGTGACACCCCCAGACACGGCCACTCACTGAGGGGGAGCGGGGACATGGCCCTGCAGTTGTTCTGCACACAACAGCTAAAGCCTACCGAACAAGGGAAAGAAGCAACATCACAGCACCCCATGACTCACTAACAGAGTAGCACAAACAGGCAGGAGGGCTTCCCACCAGGATGGGGGCAAGGATGTAGCTAAGAGGCTCAGAAGCTTTGCCAGCCCTATGGGCACTGGCAGAGGAGGTTCTTTTATGGCCCCCACAGGACTTGCAGCCTTGTTGGGGTTGTCAAGGGCCCATGCCAACCTCCATTTTGCACCATGAGTGCCTGTGGAGGGCAGAAAGCAGGATGGATCCTTCTCAACCACTCTGGCGCAGATCCTTCCCCATGGTCAGCCTGGCTCAGCCACCACCTCAGGCTCAGCCATCACCTCAGGCACTGTAGCTCACATTCACCCAGCATAGCCAAAAATAGCACCTCTTTTATTTCACTATGTGATCACATAATCCAGGCACAACAGGGAGAGGGGCAAGGGGAATAAATGCTTGTCAAATGAGTTCCGCCTCCCTGGCGTGGCAGGCAGAGTCCTTAGTCCATGCTTTCAACCACCTTCAGCAGTCCTGGCAGGGAGGATTTCCCTTGGCTTCAGCAGCATCACCACAACAGGCCCAGCTCCAGACAACTGACCTCTCTTCAACAGCTCCCATGTATTACACAACTACTTCCCAGGTTGTGTCCTGTAATCCCATGATCTCACAAAGGCTGGTACAGTGTCATCCCATCATAACCCAGAAATTTCTCAAGGAACAATAGCCAGCAACACTAAAAAAAAAACAAGAACGTCATAGCAGACAAGTGTAGCCTTAAGGGCAAGAGTGCAGCACACAAGACTGGTTCCTGTGTCATCTCATTTGGTGAAAACACCCAAGTTGGAGCTTTTAGAAAGACTAAGAATTACTTAACATCTCATATGAATCAAGCGCTGGTGCAACTGAATTGCAAATACTTATACCTTAAGAAGAGTTGGATGTTAAATTTACAACTATTTTTCCTACTCTGTGCCTTCTGGATGTACATCTCCCAATATGCCTGACCTTGCAATCAGCATGTGTTGCAGGTTCAGCTGCCAACAGAAGCAGGAAAGCCAGTGCTGGACTTCTCACAGGTGTGTCTGCAGAACCCTTTGGTCACAAACAAAACTGAGAGTGTAGCTTGCTTGTCTCTTCCCAGTCCTGAGGGAAGACTACCTACTGACCCTGGAATTTTGTTAATGACTAGAAGGTTTCTAATTATACACATTTTAAAATACCACAGCTCAGGTGGTGTTTAGTCTCTGACACTGGTAGGTGTCTGCAAGCCACTGGCAAACCCAAAAGATTACAACCTGTAGTAGGGCCTGTAGCAATAGGAAAAGGGGTAATGATTTTAAACCACAAAAGGACAGGTGCAGACTAGATACAAGGAAGACATTTTGACAATGAGCTTGGTAAAACACTGCAACAGGTGTTGCACCTTTTGCACCACCCAGAGGTAGGTGCCCCATCCGTGGAAATATTCAAGTTTTGATAGGACAGAGCAACCTGATCAAATTGAAGACCTACCTGCTCAATGCATGGGGAAGTGGACAAGATGACATTTAAAGATCCCTTCCAACCCAAACCTATGATTATTTTATTTAATGCTGAGTGGTTTCTCTCTCAAGCCATTCTTCCCCACTACATGTGTACTATGAATTAACTTGAAAGCAGAAAATAAAGCTACTGCTCTGCAGTAATTTGCTCAACAGGATGAACTTCCAAAAAAAAGTGCTTTAAATACATTTAGTAAAAATTTAATTTAATATTTATTTAGGAATTTTCTCCCTATGTATGGAACAACTGTGATTTGGGTGGGACAGAGAGAGGCAGTGACAAAGTGTAAGAACCACCAACCCTTCGTTTTAGAAAACTGTACCAGAGGCACCCAAAGGAAGATGGAGTCCCCACACAGGAGCTCACAAAACTGAAAACATGCAAGCTGCATCCTTGGGCATGAGTGGTTGGCTGGTTTTGGGAGGAATGGAGTGGGACGGGGGGGGGAGTCTCAGAGTGTGTTTAAAAACTAGAAGTTCTTCACTCTGCCTCAGTTCAGTGTGAGCTCCTGGGTCACTACATGCATTCTTTGTAGCTGAGAGGGTTGGGAAACTCCAGGAGCTCTATTAAGTGTTAGCCACACCTTTTTACTGCAGTCAGGAGAGAAACCTGTACCTCATTATTGCTCCTTCATGGGCCTTTTACTCCACAAAAGGCAGTTTCTTCCCTTCCTCCTGCATTAGCCTGTTTCACATCTGAAAACACCAGTCTTCACTTCCCTCCAGGTAGAGGTAATTACTACTCCAGGTAGTAATGTCATGCACAGCTGATAAAAATCAAAGCTGCAGCTCTGCCTGAGAACAACTAAGGAGTGGGAAAGGAGACAGAACACAGATGCTGAACACAATGAGACGCCTAAAGGCACCAAAAAGAGGTTTTTACAAAAATACAGACAAAATAAGATTGATTTCTTCCCCAAAACCCTCCTATATTAAAAATAATTACAAGGGAAAAATGGAAGGAAAGAAAAAAAATTCCTCCTGCAACTTGCAATTAGAACAGCCATTGCTGGGATACTGCTTGTTAACACATGAAAGCCCACTATGGAAGAAGAATTCTCATTAATAAAGTCTCCAAATGAACAGTACATATCCACAGTGATTTTAATAGTTCAGCTTCTGAATCATATGCTGTCAAGTCTGACATAAAAAGATTGCAATTGATTTATTAGCTACAAATATAAATATACCTGGATTTTCTTTTTTTCCTTAAGAATAAAAAAGTACTGTGTGTTCAGTCTTCCAAAGTCAGAATCATAAGGGAAAAGAAGATCATCATATGAAAGTTTCAAGAGTACACAAACAGATCATTTACATGCAACATGAAATGGCAAGTCACTAAAAATCAGAATCTTTCAAATCTGTCCAAATGATTGTCACTACCCATTCTAATAACACACCACTTGTCTTCAGAGCCCATGGAAATTGGCAAGTCTTAATCCATAATTTCACTTGCATTCCCATTTTTTTATACACAGAGCTTCCCAGAAGCCTTTAATGGTCAGAAGATTTATTGTTTCTTTTCTTTTTTTTTTTTAATACACCGTTTTAGTCTACTTATTCCTTGACTTTCCTTTCTGGTCAACTGCAAGCAGTTCATATTCCTCATTTTGCTGGAGTGAAAAATCCCTCCCCTTTTCTATGTCACATAGATGATTCAGGCACAACAACCTGATTTTGTCCTTTTGGCTGGCTTGTAGTCCGTGATGTCTACGGTTTGCGGTGGCCCCTCAGCTTTCTGCCGTACGATTATTGGGACTACCATGTCAAACACAGTTTCAAACAGGTAGTCCACCTTGTATCCCGTCTTTGCACTGGTCTCAAAACACATTTTCTCAGCTGCTGGAACATCCTTCTCATCTAGCATTTTGTATTTCAGTATCTTTTTATAGAGCGCGATTGCATCCTCTGCACGGACTTGTTTTCGCACCTTTGAGCCACAGCTGGCACCAGACTTCCCCGGTCTGTTTTCATCCGGTGCTAAAGTACAGTCATCGCTGAGGTCAACTTTATTTCCAACAATAGCAAAAATGCAGTCAGCACTTGCACTGTCTGTCAGAGCCAAGAATCTTTCTTCCAGCTCTGTCAGGCTCTGGAGGCTGTTCACGTCGTACGTGAGGATCACAGCAGCCGCTCCTCTGCAGTACATAGACCCGAGGCCATGGAACTGCTCCCGTCCTGGCAAAGGTTTAAACACAGCAAATGTTAGCGTGCTGGAAAACACATTATTGGCCAAGTAAGAGAGTTTAAGGAATTTTAAACCAATTTCACAAGTCTGGATGAAGCAGTGAAGATAAAAATGCTATTTTTAGATACAAATGAAGATACAAATGTTATTTGTAGCACTTTCAGGTTTTTCCTTCTGTTTTTCTCTAAGAGAGCAACAGTGCCACAGAACAGCTCTGCTCACTGCTTGCTCAGTCTCAGAGAAGGGAATCTTTAGAGACCAGTGAACAAGGAAGCTCATGCAGCATTCATACTTGCAGAGAGCAAAAAGAACCTGGCTTCTTTTTTATTGAATTGCACGCTGGTTGATTTACGTTACATTAACTACTAGCCTGCTTGCACCCACAGATGGCCCATCCATCTACCTCACCATTTACAAAAAAATAGTTCTACTTTTTCAAGTTCTGCTAGAATTTATTACTCCTATAACTCCAGCATGGATTTTCAAGTACTTCCAATTCAGAAATCTGTATTAAAAACAGTAATCCATTTCTTCCTAAGTTTTGAAGGATTTTGTAAGCCATATGGTCTGATGCTATATGCCCACAGTTCTCAGGTACCTTGGCTTTACAGGAAAAGTCTCCTATGGTATCCAGCCTGGTAGTGATATGCATGTGTCCCTCCGCCAGTTTTCACACATTTTTTAGAGTATTAAACATACAATATACAGAAAATCCTAATACATTCTAAGAGAAATTAATATTTTAAGTTGCCCTGGTCATTGCTCAATAACCAACAGTTAAAACATTTCTTTCTCCTCATTCAGGGACTATCTTCCAGCACCTCCAAGTAAACCTTGATGGCGTCCATTTCTTGTAAGACAAAATTGACTCTTCATTAAACCCTGGGAAGCAAAAAATGTTCTTCAGTAGTTGCAACAGGACTAAGGGAAATTAGGCAGAAGACAAACTGTGCTTTCCTTCCTATTCAGAACTGCTACCTTCCCCAAATACTTGCTACCTGTAGAATATGCTGTATGCTTTACTATCCAAAACTGCATCAAGAAAAAGATAAAACACACTAGATTTCCAGCCATCAGAGTCAGCCTTAGGTCACTACATAACTGTGAATGAACAGAGAAAAAAAGAGCCAACTACATGCTTATGAACATTTAAAAATCAACATTTGCCAACTCTTTTCACACAATCCCTTTGCACAGAGCCTTCATTTATAGACAATCTGGAAGAGATCTGGTTACATTCATCTTCTGCACAAAGCTACTGACCACCATGAGCTATTTCATCATCCTCAATGATTCATCATGAAATCCTTGTAAATGACTGTGGAATAGGAAAGGCAGAAGAAATTAATGCTGAAAAATGGAGGTCAGCACACATTGGGAAAACACATCTGCACATGAACATGCAGTCTGTGAAAGGAAGTCAGAATCCACCTCTGGGGGGGTACAGAACTGCAGTAAGACCTTCAAGAAACATCAAAACTGTACTCCATGGCTGCCAGAAGAGAGACAGTGCTCATCATTATCAGTAAAACAGATCTGGGAAACATCAAGCTAGAACATGAAATCCAAATATCATTGCACATTTAACACCGAGTGAAACTCTGGCAGCTGCCAGAGAGAGAGGTGTGGAAAGGTGCAGAGCTCACTATAAAGAGGGGTAAAAGAAAGCTGGTGAGAATGCTCAGAAGTATGTGAAACATTTGCATGAGGAAAAATTGTGGAATCTTTCAGGCTGGTGAATGACTGGAAAAAAAGGTAGAAACAGATGTCTATAAATTCAGGCACAATGCTGAGGAAAAAAAAATAGTCGTTCCTCAGTTTCTTTCTCGTCACACAGAAAATGAGGATTTCACATCAAAAACATGCGTGTAATTGAAATACTTTCCCGCAAAGTGAAAAACTGGTAATAGCAGTTATATAACATTGCAGAGGTCAAAAGTTCAGTGAACAGCATTCAGAAAATCATTAGGCAAAGTTTATGGAAAATTGCTTCAGTGAAATTTTGTATAACCTCTGATTTGCCTTCCCTCAGCAAGAGAAATTCTTTAACTCATGATCTGGGAGGTAGGAAAAAAGGAGGTTTAAAAAAAGAATAGCTATACCCTTGTTTAGGTATGTTGAGTAAGGGCAAGGGAGATTGGGATGCAGGGGATGGAGCAGGTCAGTCTTTTTATGCTTTTTTCTCCAATCTCATGTTAAAGTTGTACTTCCAGTTGCACTGCAACTGGGTCTTTAAATGTCCCCAGGTTTTCAATAGAAGTTTGCACTGTGACTGATTTTGTTCTCACCCGAACCCTGATTATACTGTGGTCTGGAAACCACAATGGAACATGTATCTCCCCCGTCCTCCCACTTCAGATGCCTAAGCCATAAAATGCAGCCCCCAGAACTGTTTGCTACAGCAACCAAGCAGTAGAACAATACTATTACTTGTTTTATGGCATTTGTATGCTAATCTAATCTTGCACAGCATAATATAAGCCATGACACTTTTACATGGCAAATACCAACTGACTACTTCTATAACTAATACATTGTTGAGAGGGGGAAAGAAACAGTAAGAATTTACCTTGCATAAGGGACTAATTATACCAAAGGAATTATGGATAGACTCCTCTGGACACCCTAACAGCACAATCAACATGCAGAAAAAACTGCACAATGTATTTTTGTAGCAGTTTCCTTGTAAAGACCACTTCTGACACTTATGGGCTGGAACAACTCTACGTATGGAAAAAAACCCCAAAACTACACAAAGTATTTAAACTAATGTATGTCCCCAAGGTGTCAGGCAAAATAGTATCAGACATTAGGATGAAAAACTTACTGCATGAGAACAACCATCCCCATCTTATTGCCAGTTATTTTTAACTCTGGACCCATCTGGTCCCGCTCCAACCACTTATTTTTTTTATACCATTAGTAAGTGGTAAGCCCTGAAACCAACAATTAAATAATTATGCCTTTTCAAAAAATAAAGGTAACAGAGAAGAGTGAAAGAACTGTCAAAAAATTTGCAGTCAAAGGAATTGCAAGAACCACCAAATCAACCACAAAGGCACGACATCAGGGAAAATTCTGAAAACCAAGCAACCAAAAACCAATTTTAATTTCCTTTTCATCTTTATATTTTGCCGTGTTTAGGCAGTTCAACAACCCTACAGCTGTATCCCTATCTGCAGCACTATCAGCTTTTCAGAAGGTCTTTGATCAAGAATACAAAGACCTGTTGGAGACTTCAGCCACCCAGAGGCAGCACAACCAACAACCATTTTCCAAGTCCTGCAATGGCTGTCATAAACAAATTCAAGAGTTTTGAGCCAAATGGACCTCAGTACCATGGAGTTTGTAATGAACCTAACAGAGAAAGAAGGGAAAAGCAGACCTTGCAAGAGGCTGGCTTGACAAATAAGCAAGGCTAGATTTAAAGTGTACTAAGACTTGAACTTAAGGCCTCCTACTGCACTTTGACCTCTCAGCTGGAAGGCAGCAGCCCCTGTGAATGCTTTCTCTGGATGGGACCACAGCCCTTGGGATCCAAGCATCCCAGTCCCTTCCAGCTGTGGGATTCACTGACAACAGCAGCACCTCAATGCTGCTGCTCTTGGAGCTCTCTGCCTGCTCATGGCCCCTGAGGGCGGTATCCAAAGTAGCCCATGAAGTAGCTGTGTATGTTTATGAGATTAGAAGCCAGATTTGAATGCTCCTTACCTACCATCTCTTCAAAGGCTTTCACCACAGCTTCTGAAGTGGCACAACTTCTACCCGAAGAAGTTTTAAATCTCTCAGTGTTGAGCATGTACAAGAATGCAAAACAGGCTGTTACTTTCAGTCTGGAGGGAATAGAACACAGCAACTATTAAAGAGCTAAAGAGGTAAAGTACTTTCAGTAAAGTACTGAAAAAAGTACTATTTTTACTCTGATATCATAGTCTAAGTGGCAGCATAACTCAGTTCCTAAGGTAAATATGTATTGGGGAAAAGTACACAAAGGTGGGCTACAGAGGCATGCAACCATTGCGTTAAAATTGCACAAGATTGCAGAATTGTCCAGGAAGTGTTCAGTCCATAAACCAGGGACCTTCCAAGGATTTTCACTGTGATTTGTGCAGTACTGTAATCTGAACAGCAGAGAGGAATTAACAGAAACACAAGGTATCAGCTAGCTTTTGTCTTTCAGATTCTCTTTCTGCTTTGTAGGAGTCTGAACTTGAGTGTACACGGAGAGGGATAGGAACTGTACCCTGGGGAGATGCTAGAAGAGGAAAGAAAAGAGAAAGTATGACACCCATGACACAGCACAGAAATCAGGATTAGAAAGAAATGAGCTTTGAGGATTCAGCTGCAGTAGATGAAGGTTCAAAGGGTGACCCTTATGCTCTTGA
>NW_005054315.1:2232914-2240455 GCF_000277835.1 Geospiza fortis
AAGGGGAACAACATTTCTTTCTGTTCACAGACAAGGCAGTAAAGTTGTGACCCTTTAAAGGACATCAGGGGAAACAATTTTGCTAGGAACTGAGATTTCTATTTGTGCACATATACCAAGCATTGTAATGACTACCAAAGAACAAACAGTGAAGGTCCCTAAAGGTTTCAGGAAAATTCTCCTGCCCACATATGAGTCAGGCTGTCAAGTTCTGAGAGTGATGAAGTCAGGGTTCTTCATTACCTTGTTCAAGGTTGGTATTTATTTCTTGTAGGAGGCTTTATCATATTTCCCTTGAAGTCAGGAGCTTTGTTAAGAACTAGACTACATCTGTGGTTACTTGGGGATAAAAATAAAGCTCTCCATCCCAAAGGATTAACAAGGATTACATAAATAGAAATTTGTGGAAACATGAGTCACAAAGGACTGGAGTGTCCAATTTCTACATGTCCAGGAGCTGTCAGAATACATGATTTCCTGATCTGCCAGAAAAATGCCAACATTTGGTTTTTCTTCAAGACAAAATTCCCCATGGAATGATAGTCTCTGAGATGGAGAAACTAAAAAATTAAACCAACAAATCCAAACAAACAAAAAACTCCAACACAACACCCCCTACCTTCTCCTCAGAAAAAAACAACCACCAACCACAAAAACAATTATAGTTGAGTAACGATAAAATTCATTTCAGCTCCACCTTCACCCAGTATTATACATTCACAAAGCTGCATTACAGAAGACACTTGCATATGTTGAAGCTTCAGTATGCAACAGCTAGCTAGCTCTGCTAAAAAACAAGATGGCGTTTATTTTGTTTATACTCATTACTTAGATATGAATCAACATTCATGGCATGAACTGTGCCCTATTTTAGCAGCTTCTATTTAAGTTATTAAAATTAGATGTGTATGTCTTGGCCAAAGCAGAATAGAACATAAACATAGGAGAGTAGTGATCTTAATAACCAAAGGGCTTTACTTGCATGTTTTAAAGTAGAAAGAGCTACACACGGAAGAAGAAAATAACTACCACATGGGTTAAGTGAACAATGAACAAAGGAAAATTCTTTCATAAAGCTCTCCAAAGAGAAGAGAACATCAAAAACAGTCAAGAAAGTGGGCTCAAAGTAATACATGATTGAGATATGCTTACTCCACTTCTAAATACAATTTATTCTGAATTGTAAACTCAAGAATCTTTATCTTGTAATAGAAGATGACTTAAATTTGTGAAATAAATCATCTCTTCCCTTAAATCCATGCGGTTTTTACTTAATGAGCAAATACTTTGGGTTCTGAAGAAGTCTGAAATTGCCAAGACCCTGCAAACATCCCCACTCTACAAACATGAATTATTCTAGTCTTCTAAATCTCCTTCTGCAAAACAGCAGCTCAGTGTGAGAAAACAAACCCACACGAATCAGAAGCAGTCTTTCACTTCTCACTTAAGCAAGACAAGAAATCAAACTGAGCCCTGTCCTCCAGTCAGCTTTAATTATTGTACTAGAAATGCCACACTTCCACTAACAAATGTGCCCCTTGGACACAAAAATCAATGACTAGGAAGACTAGAACTTGCGCACTGCACAATCATTTTCTATGAATTCCTTAACACCCTTAGGTCTGGTCTTAGAAAATGGAGGTTATTTAAAAACTCTTAAAATAGAAACAATTAACACAACTTCAGTCTTTATAACATTCTTATTTTCGGTCTGATTTAAAACACAAAAACATGTAAAATCACCATCGTGTCGCACATGATTCCTTCTTCCTACCAATATATACACACACTGAGTCCTTATCACAGAGGTTATTCACAAGCTTAGATCCAAAGCTAAGAGCGAAGCCTGACAGCATTTAGGTATTTATACTGCTGCTTTTAGATAGATAAAGGAAATGTACTGCATGAGCTGCAGCTTCTCCCCTGGAGGCTGGTGGTCAGGAAGGCAAATATACTCTGGACATTAGCTCCAAGTGCTACAAATCTCCTCCCATAAAAAGATCATAATATCCCAATGGAGGCAAGTCCCAGATTCAGAGGAGCCAAGGATGTATTTGAGCTGAGTGCCACAGATGAGAAAGCCTTATGGACTGTAAGCAGTGAAGCAGAAGATGCTTTTTAATACATTTAACTCTATGACATTTGAATAAGAGGCAGATCTCGAGACTGCAGTGCACTGCTATACAGGAGGAATGTAACATTATTTTCCTGATCTGGAAGTGACATTACATTATGTCACTATAACCTAGTCCCCACTGAATTCACATTCAGAATTTTTATACAATCTACTGGCAGGCTATAGAATAGAATTCTATCCAATATTAAAAATTCATTTTAATAGATCTGATTTTTGCCTGGACAACTGGATAAAGTTACTCAAGAAAATCCAACTACTCATCTAAGTAGAAGCAGAGAAAGTTTGATAAAACAGGAAATGCCTTGGCACTATAATCCAAAATTTATGAGCTATGGTTCCACAGCATAACTTTTATCCTGAAAGATTAAACTGTACCTTTTACATAAATAAAAATAATAAAGAGAGATTTTTTTAAGAAGGCTACTAAACTAATACCAGTGATCCAAGAGTGTCTGGGATAAAGCACATCCAAAAATATATGTAAACTCTGTTACCAGGGAATCTAAATTATGATAGAAACAAAAATCTAGAAAATACACAGAGATAAGTAAGTGAAGGGCTGTGAGAAAGGGCTAATTCTTAAACACATTTTTTAAAAGAGTATACCTCTTTTCTCTTTGGAAGCAAACTTATCCAGGAATACTTAACAGATATTAATATATTCTCCATGGAATAAGAGGAAAATCTACAACAGGTTTCAGGAAAAGCTGGATGAAATTAATAGCATTACTAAGCATCAAGGCCTTTCACTAGGGATTCTGTCTCCAATACAATATGCAAGAGAAAAAATAAAACTCATCCTTTATTTCCTTTACATAACAAAGCCAACATCCTTTTGGGCATCTAAATTAGCTATTAAGATTCTGCCAAGAAAAGACAAACTACCCCCTAGAAGGTCTACACAAGCACCTACAGTGTGCATTAAGAAATGTAGCTCACTCTTCCTCTGCTTTATCTAAGAGTACCAAAAGCACAAATTGCATTGCTACACAAATAAAAAAAAAAAATCACTACAATCAGTGTGTCTGGGAAAGGAATTAATTCAGAATAATTATAAACAAAAAGAATCACTAGAAGGCATCTGAAATAACAAAAAATGGGGTGATTACTTACTGGAAATGGAAATTCCACTATACTTCATACATAAAAATAGTAATACCTTTAATGAAAAAAAAGCTTTATGCAGATTTATTTTAGCCTACTTCTTTCCTCTCCCCTGAAAGTATAACAAGTAAACTAAAGCTAACTAATATGCCATAAATAAGATTTGAAGGACATGTTTCAGCAAGGACCAACAAATACCAAATATGTAGAAGATTTTGCAGTAAAATTCTACCCACTTCACCCACTTTCTTGAAAGACAAGTCTTCCCTTAAAAAGGATTAATAACTTTGCTAAAATTAATGCTGCCTATGTATTTCTTTACAGATTCAAGCTTATTGTTTGTTTAGAGCATTTACAAAAGGAAAGTTACACAAACCCCAGCATGGCTGGGGTTGGAAGGGACCTCTGGAAATCATCAAGTCCAACCTCCCTGCTGAAGCAGGCTTGCCTAGAACAGGTTGCACAAGATAATTCCAGGCAGGTTTTGAACATTTCCAGATAGGGAGGACACAAAACCTCCCTGGACAGCCTGTTCCAGTGCTCTATCACACTCAAAGTATAGAAGATTTTCCTAATATTTAGATTACACTTCCTGTGGTTTGATTTGTGCCTTCTGTCTCTTGTCCCTTTACTGGGCACTACTGAAAAGTCTGGCCCCACCATTTTGACACCTGCCCTTAAGATCTGGATGTGGCGGCAGGATCCCCATCTCACCTTAACTGGCTGAAATAAACAACAGCACCAACTACCATAAATGTGCTCCTCTTTATGGTTCTCACCAGGAAAAAGTGCTCATAATTCTATTTTGGCTGTGTTTCCTGTTTCTATAGGCCAAATTCACTCAAGAAAGCCCTGATTTGTTGGGAGAAAAATCCCCTTTATACCCTTGACCTTTCTAAGAACATCTTTCCCTTGTCAAACTTGAAGTATACCAATAGGTCAAGCAGTTTTAACTGACTCTTTAATTTTTATTAGACCATCAATTCAATTAACATTCCAAAAGTGATACTTTGGCACAATTCACATAAAACAATTCTTCCAAAGAAGTTCACTTAAATGGGCCTTTTATTGTTAGGACAAATAACACACTGAGAAGTTATGCAAGAATGCCAGCGTGGTGTGCTGCACATCACATGTCAAACTCTGCAAGATGTGGTTAATGATCTACAGGATCATCTGAGTGTTATCTGAAGAATATGGGTTGTTGCAATGTGCTTTTCTTCACAAAAAGGCACACACAAACCCCTGTTTAATAAGAATCACAAAACAGAAAATAATGGGAATTTTTTGCTGCAGATTAGTTTTATTTCATATTCTCCAAGAAGATTATCAATGTAGGCATGTCCTGGTAGAAGCTCCAAAATAAAAGGGTAGTCACCACCTTTTTCTGATGTATGGAAGACACACCTCAAAAGCCATGTAGCTTTAATTCACAGCACACCTCCAAAGAACCAACAACTGAAACATGGGTAAAAATTTCCTGGTCTTTTTGACAGTTAATAGTGTGATAGTTTATAGAGAAATCTGCTTTTAAGTAAAAGCTTAATTTTTTAAAGGCAGCTAAACTAAGCAGATGCCTAGCAGCTTACACAGGTGCCCATCAGTTACATCCTGCAGAGCATTCTGAGTACCAGAGGCATCCAAAAAAGCTGATTACCACAGATGAAGCCTTCGCACCCACAGCTCAAATATAATAAACATCCCTCAGTCATCCTGTCTAATTCTGTATTATTTGATTATTAATTAGTTTAAATATTCCCAGAAACTTTTTTAATCCATGCCTGAAGAGTAGTTTGTCCATTTTCATTCCATAACTGGTAGTGAAGGCTTGCATTTCTGGTTCCCAATGACAGACCTGTCAGACACACTCAATGAAAGGATGAGATCAAGTTTACATGGGAGAGAATAAAAGAGGAAAGATTAAAAAAAATTCATAAAGGAAAAAAACATTTACAGAGCATGATCGGAGACCCAGTGTAATCCTCATTCAAATTTTATCTCCTGCATAATAAAGATGACAGAATTTCACTCAGTCCTTGTTTTGTGACTTAGGAGAAATTTGAATTCTATAAAGTATCTAAAGAAAGCAAAGTTAGTATCCCACCAATTAGCTTGCTGGAGTTCAGCTTTCAGATTCTGAGTTTCTACAGATTTTCAGCTTTACAAAGTAATCTGTTCAAAAAACCAACACCAAACTAAAAAACACCACATTCCCCAAACCTCAGAAAAACTCCACATTCCTCATAAAAGGTATTCCCCTATGACTTAACCTCCTTTTTGTTAGGCCAGAGAAATGAGTATTTTTTTCACTCTGAGTCTTTGCCTCTGGCATATTTCTCTGAACTAAAAATCCTACCCCTAAGCTCCTTTCTCCCATCTCTCTGCATTATTTTATTACCAACAATATAAAAAGAATCTCACTGAAGTCACAATGTTACCTAAATTCTTGGCGACTTTTATCTCTCCCTACACTTGTTGTACTTTCCAGAACAGCTCATAGGTTCTGGGACAGCATAAGGTACCAACAGCTTGGTTTGCCATCTACTCCCAACTCAATGGACCTTGCAAAACACACTGTTGCCCAATGAATCCAGCTTAACCTGCTGCCAGCACCCCATAACATCAGTCTCTCTTCATTTGCAGCCTTTTATGTTTGTTTAGTCTGTGTATTTCTAGCTGCAATTGTCTCTTTATAAAGAGACTTATAAACTCAGTGCCTTTGGACTAAAGGCATATTTAGGGTTTCTATCATCAGCAATGCCTTCAGCTGCACAATGCCTATATGAAGGAGAAGAAATATCAGAGAAGATTTTTATTATCTACAAGATTTAGCCCACTAGTTTCAGCTTTTCTGGAACAAAAGAATACCTGAAATCTCTTCTGCTACATAAACGCAAAATTATTTTTCTTGTTGCCAAGAATAAATCAGAACTTACAATTCTAATAATGAAATTAAGACTGAGCTTCTGAGCTCACAAGAATTTTAATTTCAAAACAGACGTTCCCATAGAAACAGCATGCTTTCCATCCAAAGCTATCACATTTCATAAAAACACAAATATGCTTTCTATCCAAAGTTTTAAACTTCAATATATTATGTCTAGCAATACACAGAGACACAGAGAAAACCTCCTAACCACACTACACAGCATGTTTTTGCCAACAAAAACTTCGGCTAGACCCACATTGAAAAAAAACCCCTATTTGTAGCTAAAGATTCCACTGATGTCTCTACAATCCTGAATAACTTTTACATTTAGCTAGCTGGATTTACTTTTTTCAAACCATTCATTTTATTTAGTTCAGTTCATGTACTGTGTTCATTTCTTGAAAAAGGAGATAACCGCAGAAGATTCAAGCACTTCATGTATTTTCAGCTGCCTAGAAGGGTAGTACCTTGTAAAAGATGAACAGAACTAATCCTAGGCCTGCCAGACAGGCAAGTGTACCACAAGGTGCACCTTCAACACAAACAAAAAATCACACCAGTTTTTAACTGTTTCTCTCTGAAATCTCACAGCTGTGAAGGGAAATGTTTTATCTAAACACTGATATCTGGCACAAGAAATAAGGGCCAAAGAGACTGATGGGACACTACCATCCTATCTATGAGCAAATGCACCACCAGAACTCCAGCTGAAATCTAGCATGAACACCATGTCTACTGAAAATGTTTCAGGGTACTAAATTAAGCTAATTAAGTTAAATCCATGAAGTTCCTATATGCCTCTACTGAAATGAGAGCATGAATACAATAATGAAACTAGAAATTCAAGTCCAAGTAAGTAAAAAAGCATCGATGTAAAATTCTTCTGAAACGATGCGTCTAAAAGAAAAGTTGAAACTGCCGCTTAGAAAGAAGTGGTCATTTGGCAGCTTTCCTTAAGGAAAATATGATTGGAAGGAAATCATGAGGGGAGGGGAAAAAAGAAACCTTGGATTTACTTTGGAAGAGTTCTGCAGGAAGCAATATCACTGAACACTTAACTGCAGCAGCAGAGCTTGACGGCCAAATCCCTTTCAGCAGTGAGTAACAAAGAGGCCAGTGACAGGACAGGGCTGTACAACAACCTGACCTAGGCAAGACACTCCCTTCTGGCCTCGGGGAGAAGCTTTTCAGCTTTAACACCTGCTGAAACACCAATTCACTTCCTCAAAGAAAAGTGTCTTCTACAGAAAACAAACCATTTCCCACAGGGTGAGTTCCAAAAGCAGCTGGTTTTTCTTTGCAGTACCTGAAAACTTTTTCGCTTAATTTACAATTCCTTTCCACAGGCACTGCAGATGAGCCCAATTCCCT
>NW_005054315.1:2240550-2255254 GCF_000277835.1 Geospiza fortis
CAGGAATGCGTGGCCAGGCGTACTTTAGCACGGTCTGACTGGCACTGCAGGGCCAGGAGGTCACTCCACACTTACTGGAGGTTTTATATTGCTCAATAAGGAACTGGCAGATTAGCCTGGTGTGCTGGTTTGGCTGGGGCAGTCAATTTTCTTCACAGTACCCAGCATGGGGCTGTGCTTTGGGATTTGTGCTGCTGATTTAGGAAACTGCATAGATAACACACTTTAGCTATTGCTGAGCAGCACAGTATTAGAAAATTTCCTGTTTCTCACAAACTTCAATGCATATTTCAACTTTAATTAATAGATAATACATACTTTAACCAATACATACCTTATAAAAGAAATCTTGAAGACACCCAAGCAGGCCATCCCTGTGTGCTGAAAGACAATGTAGCCTACCTGGACTTCAGCAAAGCCTGACACTGCCTCCAGTGACATACTCTGGAAAAGCTGGCAGCCCTTGTCTTGGAAAGGAGCACACTTTGCTGGGTTAAGAGCCAGCTGGATGGCTGGGCCCAGGACATGGTGCTGAACTGTGCTGCAGCCACCTGGCCACTAATGGTATCCCCAGGGATCAGTGGGGGACCCAATCCTGTTAATTATCTTTTTGGATTATCTGGATGAGGATACTGAATCTACCTCCAGCAAGTTCACAGACAACACCAAGGTGGGTCAATCTGCTGGAGGGTGGGAAGGTTTGGCAGAGGGGCCTGGACATGCTGGATCAATGGGGCAAGACCAGTGGCATGAGGTTCAACAAGACCAACGGCCGGGTCCTGCACTTGGCAGCAACAACCCCAGGGAGCAGGACAGGCTGGGGACAGAGTGGCTGGGAAGGGGCCCAGCAGAAAAGGACCTGGGAGAGCTGGTCAACAGTGCATGTCCCGCGAGGAGAGGCTGAGGGAGCAGGGGTTGTTTAGTCTGGAGAGCAGAAGGCTCAGCAGGGACCTTACTGCCATCTACAATCACCTGAAAGGAGGGTGCTGCCAGGTGGGGGTCAGCCTGTTCTCCTGGGTAACCAGTAACAGGACAAGAGGAGATAGACTTTAAGCTGCACCAGGGGAGATTTAGGTTGGACATTAAGGAATAATCTCTGCACAGAAAGGTGATTAGACATTGGAATGGGCTGTCCCTGGAGGTGTTTTAGGAAAGACTGGACATGGCACTGAGTGTCAGGGTGTAACTAACATGGTGATGTTCAAAGGCTGGACTTGATCTCAGAGATCTTGTCCAACCTATTTGATTCTGTGACATCACCCAACCAGTGAGGGTGCTGGGGGTGCACCAGAAATTGGGATGCAGCCAGGAATGCTGGGCCCAGCTAACCAGAGGGATATCCCACACCATACTTAGCAGATAAAGCTGGGGGAAAGAAGTAGGAAGTTGGAGATGTTCAGAGTGATGGTGCTCATATTCCCAAGTCAACATTACACATGATAGGGCCCAGCTTCCCTGGAGATGGTTGAACAACTGCCTACCAATGAGAAGTGAGAATGGATTCCTTGTTTTGCTTTGCTGGCACATACAACTTGTGGTTTACCCACTAAACTGTCCTTGTCTTAACCCACAACTTTTCTCACTTTTACTCCCACACTTGTCTCCCTCGTACCCATGGGGCAGAGTAAGCAAGAGGGTGCTTGGAGCTCAGTTAAGGTTGTCCTCCTAAATGTATCTCAATGAGCACTCTGAAATTCTACCACTTGTCAGCATTCCTGACAGCTCTCAGCAGAGAATTAAGTCAGTGTCTGCCCACTACCTCACAGACAAGAAATTCTTCCTGTTTTTCTTCATTCTTTATTCCTGTTTTAAGCTGAGTTAGGTTTTTTAACTTCCTCATTAGATACTTTGCTATAGCCTTAGCTCATTACAACCTCTTTTTTAAAACCAAAATTCCCCAAAGGACTTTTTGTAGAAGGGTTAACAACATACATACCAAGACAATCAGTACAATACACCATTTTTTTGAGTAGGAAACACCATAAACTTAATAAATATCTCAATTAAGGGAATTGACATTTTAGAGACTACAAAAAGATTTTCTTGTTACTCATTGCAGACCCTCTTTGGATTAAATTTTGTATCCAACCATACATAAAATTAAATGGTCTACTCTTTTAGAAACATTCTTCTTTTTCCATATTATTGCTTTAATCCCAAACATATTATATGTATTTCTGCTTCCTGGCTGTCAGTCATTTCTCTTTTTGCCCTGTATAGGAAGCCAAACCATCAAGAAGCAGCTGCAAACTCTTTTGTGCACATCCACCCAAAGGGAGTCACACATGGTAACATAGTAAGTTAACTTTCTCCCACAGACCCACAGGAGAGCTTCAGAGCTTGTTGCCCAGAGAGGCTGTAGGTGCTCCCTCCCTGGAAGTGTTCAAGAACAGGCTGGATGGGGGCCTGAGGAAGCTGATCAAGTGGGTGGTATCCCTGCCCATGACAGGGGGTTTGAACTAGATGGTTTTTAAGATCTTTTCCAACCCAAACCATTCCATATTCATTTACAAGAGCATTAGCTATGGCAGTGCCTATTTTCCATCAGCCTCACTTTCATGATAATTCCTTCCATTAATATTTCAAAAGCACTACAAAGACAGGCCAACAGAACCCAGCCCTACCCCTCAGTGCTCTACTTCAGGGTCATCCCAGGACATCAGCCAGAGGCTTTCAAGAACCTGCAAGAAATTCAGTATTTAGACAGTTTCAGGGATGTCCAGGCCATTTCTACCATAGCATCAGGCCACCAGAAGCAAGAGATTTTTAGCCTTCAGTAATCAGTCTGGAAGGCCACATATCTGTAGTAACGCACCTTCCAAACCTACCACACAGCCAGAGACCATTCTCTTCTTCCACAGCTGCAGCACAGCTTGGTTCAGTACATGCATGGGGCACTGCAGTGTAGAGAGGGACCCAAGTATATTGGCCACACTTCCTTTTGAAGAGAAAATTAATTACTAGGCTCATATGTAGGCAGCCCTCAAACACTACTTCCATAAATCTTTTATCCTACCAGTATGTTTCCAGGTTGATTAGGAGTAGAGGACAGAAAGAAGAGAACTAGAAGCTCTTCTAGAGGCCTAGCTTTTACAAAGCTGAAGTTGGTGCAAGACAGCAGCTAAACGCTCGTATTTATCATTGATCACTACTAGGTGAGGAGGGGGAAGGAAAGGTATCTTCAAATCACAACATTCACATTCCAAGAAACAGAGTCCAGGTCACACAAAAACACACTTGAGAGCTGGCAGGCTGTTTTGTAAGAAGTGACCTTCTGTGTCACATGTTTCCAAAGTGAGGAATGATTCTTGCACACATAACAAAAAACAAAGTTGTCTGAAATGCTTCAGGAAGCTCTGCGTATCAGATCCCCACTGCTGGTCTGCCCCTGCAGTTACTTGGCAAGTGCCTCTTATTTAAGGTTAAATCATCTTTTGGTGAAATGGAACTGAGGCACAGTAGATAACTATATGCTAGCTCCTGATTTGTAATGCTGAGTTTAACTTCAAACCACCACTCATCAACAATTTGAAAAATATTTAAACTTTGCTAAATGTGTAGAAATAAAGGCCATGGATCTTGCAAACTGAATTTAAAAGTCTACTGTTTTATTTTTTTAAAGAGAAACTCATATTAATAACATGGGACATAAAATTAGGCTCACTCATTATTATTTGTTTCAACATTTACAATGATTTATAGGCAGGTTCTCAACTAAGAACACAAGCAATGAATTCATGCATAATTAACCTTGAAGAAAATTATAACTGCTTCTATTACTTACCAGCTACCATCAGTTTCTATTCAGTTGAAATCTTCTTCATGGGGTGCTTCTAAATAATTGCTATTTGTCAAAAGCAGGAGGCAGTTCTGGTTATCCAGTGGGCTGCCTTCAGCAAGGATCAGAAGTGGGAGGCTGTGCCAGACAGTGCTGCTACCTGGGTTTTGTGGGAATGTATTTAAAACTTGTTCAAAACATTAAGATAATTTTATCACAGGACTCATGACTTGTGTTTTCACAATTTATGCTAACTAAGATAAACAAATGGCCTTTACATTTCCAGCACTACTTCTCCCTTTCAATTCTCCTTCCAGTTTCTCTGCCTATACACTTAAGAGCATACGTAATATCCACAGTTTAGGAGCATTAATCTGAGAATTAAAGAAACTGTAATCAGACAAGAGGCATGGTACATAATCTCATCTCATTATTGTTCTCCAACCTGGTACAAAGGGAGTAGTGCTAAAAATCATAAACCATTCAGTTCTGAACCTTCTAAACAAAATAAGCTCCCAAGAGCAATGTTACCACTGACCAGTGTTGGCCCATGCAACCCTCCTGCCAGGAGGGGAAGCTGCTTGCAGAAAGGGAACTGCTCACTGATTTGCTTGCTCTGCATCCTTCTCTTCCATAATTAGGGCAGTATCTCTAGGTCACAAAGTGTTCTGCCACTCAAAGAGAAGACAACTATTCCACTTCCACTGTGGTTCCAAGACTTGAAGCGAAAAAAGAAGTCAAACAGAACAACGTGACAAAACACTAGAACAGGAAGGGAGACAAGGGAAACAATACAAATGTCATACATACAGCTATCTGCTGCAAGAGGGAAAGCTCATGTCCTAAAGACAGTCTTACAGTGTAATGAAAATAAGAAGGAATCATACTGATAGGGGTTGGAGGAGCTGAGCAGTTTGAGACATTTTTAGTTTCACAAAATTGGAGATTTAGTTTTTTAAAAAGCAAAAGCCTGCATCAGGAAGGCAAAAAAATTAGAAATAAATTCACTCATTATACCAGTGGGGATTTTTTGTTTTGTTTAAAACACCCAAGTCTCACTTGCAGCAAACCACAAGATTTGATGATCCCTTTTATGAGGCTTGGAAGATGCTGACTCAACTACACACAACTTTTACTTTCATTTATTTTTGTACCTATAAGCCACTGCAGATTCTGGTAATTTCTCCCTTTTCTGAATGAATTAATCTTTTGAGAGCAAATGATAGGTGGAATATAAACAAAAAAAACCTCTAGAATATTAACAAGATCCTTATTTCTACCTTCGACAATTAAGAAAAGAACAACAGATGTACAGATTTATATGCCCAGATCACAGATCCCATGATGAAGAACAGATAATGATTTTTTGAGGCCTTTCATAACAAAAATCTCACATATTTAAATATATATGGTTGAGTATTATATATGACTAAAAAATCCTAAGTAGTCATCAGCTGCAGAATGTAAATAAAAAAAATTTCCTTTTATTTCAACTGCACTGAAGACCATTATTTTTAAACTAAGTATATAAAAGTGGTTGGATGGCCGGACAACACCTTTTCTCTGTACTTTGCAAGAATCTCCTGAAGTACAGAAGCAGTAGTTAGGAATATTAAATTATGTAACAGTATAGAAAATATGTAACTGTATCAAAAAGAAAGGCTGAGGGAACAGGAAGAAGTATCTACATCAAATGCTCACACAGGTCTTTAGGTTCTAAGCAGGGATCCTCCACAAATGGCTTCTTGATGGCCCATGCAAAGCCAACTTCCATTCTCACCTGCTTCCTAAGAGATGGGAAGATATACTAGAAAATTCACAAACACATCTGATATCTCCTTTTAAAAACCATGTTAATAAGCACTCTGCTAGATTTCCTTCTTTCCACACCCAGGTAGGTGTGGAAATCTTGTATGTTTATTGAGTTGGTTGCCCTAAAGGAAGCTATCCTGAATCTCCTGTGATGTAGGATAGCAAATTACTTATGTAAAGAATTCAAATTAAGAGCAAAAACCCACTCACTTCCTTTGACCACCTCTGCTCTCTGCAGCACACTTGCATAAGTTAAGTTTAATCACCAACCTGAAATCTCATTTCCTAGGCATATCTTCAGGTACTGAATTTGAAATTACAGTTAATCAAACACAGGAAAAGGAATTTATCACAGCTTTGATGCCTTCTGATCAACCCCCTGGATGTTGTACCCAGTGTTTCCCTGGAAGAAAGGAAATCATTCAGACTTGGAAGAGAAAATATTCTTTCTATTCCACAATTTTTAATGGCTCCAAACGTATCCACCACAGACTCAGCATTTTTCTAGATGGAGACCCAAACAAAGGTTATTTGTTTGGATATTTTGCAATAGCAAAATGTGACTCAGATGAGGGATTACTAAGTGTACCTTCAGTTCAGGCAGTAAAACACTGCCCCTTGGAAGCTCACATGGCCAGTGGCTTCAACACGAGACAGCAATTGCAGTGAAGCAAACAGTTCATGTAGATATAAATGTGATTGCAGTGTGAAGTAAAGAGACTCAAACCAGCCCAGAGAGTATCAGGAGAAACTCAGCCAAGGCACTGTGAGGCTGCTTGGGAGTTTCCCTGGTTCTGATATTTGTATCACCATAATGTGCACGTACTGAGGTGAAACTAGAAATGTACTCACCATACATGATCACTCAAGGTAGTAACTGTAAAACAACTAGCAGCCAGTTACCAACCCCACACTTGTATTTTAAGTATCCACTGTCCCCTTCCTTCCAGCTGAGAGCAACAGTTAATTGCATAGTCAACAGAAAGACACCACAACCCTGACTGCCTAAGTTCAGGCAGCTGGGCATACAATACTAATTTTAAATACCTATTTGTTCTCCATTACAGAATGTGACTGCACCCCAGTAAAAAACAAACAAACAAACAAAAAAAAAAAACCAAAAAAACACCATACCACGACAATTGAATCAATGTGTGTTATTTTGCATACATTCATCTCTACATTACAGTTTGCAAAGCATTCTGCTGTTCTGTGCCATACTATTTACTCAGCTAGACAGAGAACTACTGGGAAAAACATTTCCCATCCCATCCCTGTGTTCTTCCCCTCATGCTCAAACTGAAAGAGCTGTTGTTTCTTAGACAGCTCATCCATACATTTCACAAAGTCAAGCTGAAGAATGCAGCAGGGCATTAGTAATTTGTTTTCATGCCCAGAACACCTATGCCTTTGCATATACCCTCTAGGACACCAGTTTAACTGAAGTCAATAATCCAGTTCTTGGACACCCTTATTTTCTACAATCTCTCCTACCAGCTCCTGATTCACCAGGGAGATGAATTTCCATATATATGCAATTTTTGTGAGCAGCTTGGCCACTGCATTTACATTGTTTTACTAACCATTCCTCTCGTTCATGTCTCCCCTCCCTTACACATTTTCAGTATTGGCATAAAGCAGACAGTATTTAAACTAATCTTTCAGTTGTTGAGTCAATTTTGACAGACATCCGCAAAATACATCTCTTCCTTCAGTAACCAGGGAAGAAAAATGCAATGCCAGAGGCACAAACTCTTCATCAGGAAGATTCTCCATATTGCTCCAGCCTAGAATCTGTGACTTTAAAAGATGGCATATTTAGTCAATTCGAGAACTTGAACAAACTCAAGTCCTCTTGAAAGTTGCTCATGTTTGTCGACAATGCCTTGGCACAATCCTGGTCAGCTTCAGCCAAGCGCACACCTCCGGTCACTGAGACTGTTCAGGGAGAGTCCTACTCAAACTGCTGAGTACTTTCTCACTTGGGCTAGAACAGCTCAGTCACTTTGCACACTATTATTAAATACCACATGCAAAGTGGGGATTTAACGTGGGGGCTGGAACACAGAAGGTAGCACAGAGGTTCACACACAACATTTAGCTTAGCCTGCATCAAGTACTCACGAGGTGCCATAACCTCCCCATTAGCTTGCCTCTGCAAGACAGTACTAAAATTACACACTAGAAATTAAATTCTGCTTTCAATAAATTCAGTTAGCTATAGCTGAATAAACTGTGTTACTTTTGTCTTCTGCTTCTTTTTGATATGTATTTTTCATGATTCCCTCTGACAAGGTATTTCTGTATTTTCACTTAATTTCCATACAAAAGCACTTTCAGCTGCAGTGAATTTGTTACCTTTGACTTTACTTGTGTATCACTGTATTTTAAATTGCTGGACACAGAAAATAGAACTTCTTCCAGGACATTTCCCAGGCAGTTCTTCCATTATTTCTTCGTATTTTTAATCACCTCCCAAGTTATTCTGCTCTTTCCAGGAAACATTCATTGCAAAAAAACAAAAAAAGTAATCCAGTGCACTGTTTCACAATAACAAAACCATGTTTCCAGGGATGGTCTACAGCTTAAACTTTTATTCCTTCCTCTGAATCTGCTTCAGAGGCTTTAGATGCAGAACTCACTGACAGTGAACTCTCTTCAGGAATTTCTGTCCCTTTGAGCTTCCACTCTTATGGTTTCCTTTGTGAGATATGAAAATATACAGCTTATAACCATACACAGTAATCTCAAGGAAGCCATACACACCATGTGTGTATGAGGCACTGGTCCTCAGCCATCACTGTTTTACATACACCAATCATGAACTAATTGAGGACAACATAATATTCTGCAAAATAATTTTCCCAAGGGCAGAAAGGAAAGTGTTTTAAGAATTTATTTAAAAAATTAAAAATCAAAGACTCTTGCTGGTAACTGGCCCCCAAGCCATGATTCACCAGCAACAGACTTAAGGGATTTTATTCTCCATGATTTCCAACCTCTATGGTGTTTAGTTCTCACCTGTTGAGCACAGGTACACTCAGCAGCCTTCCTCACTAATGGTCCCCAATACACAAGACACTTTTTGAGGTGATATCCCCTATGTCCAACTAACCCACCCAACCATCTCATCTGCAGCTTCCTTTTCCCTGCTGTAATCCTCTACTTCCAAAAGTCAAAGCCAGAATAATACCAAACAGTGTAGCTACTATCAGTGTTCACGTGTGAGGAAATGTGCCATCTAAATCCTCCTCTTTGTTCTGTTTCAATATGATGAAGGACCACGTTTCTGCCCTACCTACTGACAATTTGCATACTGTTCGCCACATAGGGCAACGTTTGGTTCCAGCTTCCTGGGCTGATCTCACACTCTGAGAACCAAGCCACACCCCATCTCAGGTTTGCCTTAGAACTAAGCTGATTCACCGCCTTTACCAAGAAATGGCAAGTGCAGCTGCATCAGGGGAAGTTCAGACTGGACATTAGGGAAAGGTTCTTCACTGAGAGGGTGTGAACAGGCTCCCCACAGCAGCAAGCCTGCCAGAGTTCAAGGAGCTCCCTCTTGGTCACACGGTTTAATGGTTTAGTTTTTGGTAAACCTACAAGGAGCAGGGAACTGGACTTGGTCTTTAAGGGTCCCTTTCAGCTCAAGATATTCTTTGACTCAGTGTGCATAAGGAAGTGTTCATTAACACAGATAAATTGTGGAAAAAAAAAAAAAAAAAACAAAACCAAACCCACAAAACCCTCAAAGCCTAACTAAGCAAGGGGGGAACCTAATCCTTTTTACCGGGGGAATCTAACACATCTCACCAGCTAAACATTGACACCTTGTCCGAGAAAGCTGAGCCCAGGCAGCTGCCGGCACTGCAGCCTGTGAAACCCCAGCAGTGAGAGATCAGAAGCTGTGAGCAATCCACACGTGCTCACCAGCACTGATTAACATCAGACATCAGCAAACCAGTCACAAGAGATGTAAGCACTCATTAGGCAGATACACTGCAGCTGACCCAAGGCACAGAAGAGTCTTTTCTAGGCTATGTTTACCTCCTTTGTCCCTAAATATACTAGCTCTGACAAGTTAAATATATATATATATATATATATATATGCAGGTAAAAATAAATAGTTGGAAGATGTAAAAATATGAACCGAGTATTCACAGAATTTAAAAAAAAAATCAAGTCAGTCCTTGTTGACAGATAGTTCAAGATGAGAAGAAGGAAAAGAAGGAAAGTTTGCTTTCCTTGAAGTTAACCTTTATGTTTTATAATGCTGCATGAATATCTGCTAGCAAGTTCAAAACTCAGTCTCTTAAAATAGAATTAGAGGATCCTGATGTGAACTTTCTAAAATACTGGTCATTCATTTACCAGTTGACTGCTCTAATACTATGCCAGCAACACAGGGGACATGGCCACTAATAATTAAGAAACCTTGCTGCTGGCCTTAAGAAACCACTTCTCTGTCAGATGAACAAATGTCAACTTAAAGAGACTGAAATTTAACAAACAGAAAAAGTATTTCAAAAGTTTCAGACTGAAATTTAACAAACAGAAAAAGTATTTCAAAAGTTTACCTTTTGAAATATCAAGGCATCAGCAAACATGCCTGAACAACTAAAAACTCCTACAATATCATTAGCTGCAGCCACAACATGTTATTATTCCAGGTTTAATGGTGGAATAGGACCAAGACCCTCAAAACTTCAGGTTTTGTGCTGCCAGACATAAAAGATTACATGCTAGCTCTGAGCTACATGCCATCAGCACCCAGCAGGAAGTTTTGGATTACTCTGCAGCTGCTGTCAGCACTGCCTAGAAAATATATTTATATATACACATATGTATATACACACACAGAAATATATATATAGCTTTGACATCCTGAGTGTTCAACCCTCAATCCTTTTGTGTGAGGAGGAAGGTCTTACTGATGTTGTTGCTTACTTTCCTTGTGGCAGAAAAAAACTACTCCAAAAAACTAGTACAAAGCATGCACTTAAATGCTTTAAAGACTAGGCCTCTATCCAGCAAACTAGCTCTTTAAAATATGCCAAAAGTGTACAGTTACTTCTATTTGTACAGTTTATGCTTTTTTTTCAGTTCCTTTGAATTAACTGATCCAAAGAGAAAACAATAAATGTAATTTGTTGCATCAGAATATAAGAAGCAAATAATTCTGTGCACCAACCACAAATACAACAGAAGCCCTGCTAAGTCAGACACAAGACTGTCTATCCAAGCCTCTGACAATGGAAAAACAGCCAAAAGCAGATGGCTAGGAAAAGGAGAGCTTTGGAACATGGCAAGCATATGATACTTCTCCCAAGTATTCCCCCATCTGGGGCTTATATGTTTCCTTGACTTGAATGCAACTTCCAAATAACTCCTCTCTTAATCATCAAATTGGAAAACAGGAGATGTTGAACTATTTGCGATGAGCATTTACATAAAAAAACAATCAAGTCTGACAACTTCTGCACACCCATTCTACAGGGCTTGTGGATAAGAACATGAAAGATTTAGACTAGACTAAGCAGCTGATTTTTCCAAGATAAGGAGGGGTGTGAATTTACAGCTAAGACTCCTCCCTAGAATAACTGATTTACACTTCAAATCTAACTTGGTAGAACAGGTCAGGTGTGCACATTCATTTCATTAAAGATAACACAGAAATGCACATTTTAAGCACTGTGGTAAGCAAATTTAGTTCTTCCTAGGAAAATGAGATTTTTCTAAATTCAGAGCAGGAAGTAATGCAAAATCGACAGAGTGATTAGTGAAAATGACACACACTTTAAATACCTCAGAAAATCAGCAATTACACTTGTACTAGTATCCATGCATACTTAACTTTTGATCCATCACCACTACTGCAGATATTCTCATCGATCACTAAAGTCTAAGTGTGCACAAACACCACTTTGTATTACAAGAATGAAGCTTCATTGTATTGAAGCTTGCACTGTTACAGCCAAATGCCCACCCCATACCAGAAAAACAAATAACCATACAATCTGAGTTGCAAGTAAAACATAGGGGACTTCTGTGGAGATAAGCCCCAAAAACAATGCTCATAAGCAACAAAAATAAGCATACATTCACATACTAAATATAATATGAATGGAGAAAATTTAAAAAGAAGATGTATTCCAGTTTACCTTGTTTTATTATGTATTGAACTAGTACAGTAGCCATGCATACCCTAATTTTTCTAGGCCAAATCTTTCATATTTCTACATCATACCTTGTATAAAGTGCTGTTGAGGTATTAAGACAGACATCCTGAGCTGGCACTCAGTATTTAGGTAGGTGGCATGGGTGTAAACTTTGATCCACGCTCTTGTCATTGCTGTGCTAAAGAATTTCAACTCTTCCGGATGACTGATTGTTGCTGGATTTCTCTATAGCTGTACATATACATAACTAAAGAAAACAATGTATCAGTATTTGATAACCCTGTAACTGCTTCACAAGAATTCAGTAGTTAGCAACATCAGGTTAATAAACAGACAAAAAAAGCTAAATTTTAAACTCCTCCTTACTACACATTCCAAGCTTACTTGGTACCCACCTGGTAGAGATAAGACAGTGAGACCACAGAGTGATAAGAGGTGCAAACCAAGGTCTCCAGACACACTGAGCCCAGCAAAAGCATAAGAGCCACAAAAAATAAAAATAAACAAATAACACTGACTTTTGAATCCCCTTGTGACTTAACACCAGAGTGACAGTACCAACAAAGACCCTTACTTCTTCACCAGGACAGCAGAAAGCACATGTGTGCCCTGGGAGCTTCTATTAATTCCAAGAGTAATGAGAACTGTTAATAAACAAAAACCCACAGGACCCAACAGTCTAGCCCAAGTTTTGGTAACTTCCATCATTCTGCAGGAGCACAAATTAACTGGGAGATGGTGCAAGAGCCCTTGTGTGCCCCTGAAACACAAGAGAGAGGAGACAGCCAGGCTCAGTGCGACCTCCAGCAACAGAGAAGAATGAGGAAGATGTGTTATGCCACCCTGGTACAACACAGCAACACTTTTCAACTGTTGCTCTGCAAACAGAGCTTCAGCAACTCTGCTCCAGAAGTGCTGCTGAGCAGCAGGAACCTCTACTGCAGAGCTGTGCATTGGCAGGGGCCCTGCTCCAGGGTGCAGAGGGAATTGTGGCCACTGGGGAAGCGATTGCTGAGCTCTGAACACTTGCACTGTCCTGAGACAGATATCACCTGGCTGCTTCATCTGGCACATGGAGATTCCCCCTCTGGAGCTTTCCAGATTCCAAACACAACTGGAACCTGGTTCCTCAATTAACACTAAATAAAATACCACAATAAGAATAAATGACTGACAAAAAGGGCTCTAAAACCAGCAGACAAGCCTTGGAGGGACTTATTTTATTATGTATGATTTTAAAAAAATAGAAGAATGTCATGAAAATTTCTAGGGAACAATGTCACCAAGACAGATGGTTTTTCTGCTGAAATACTGAAATAAAGCCCACTGCTAATCACCCACAGGGGTCTGGCTTACTAGAAACAAGCAGCAACTACCCACAAGAGACTCCCCATAGTACAACACATAAACTCCAAAATTGAAGTAGATTTAAAAAAAAATACTGCAAATTACATAGAAAGTATATTTAAAACAGAGCTACTGGTAGAGAGCTTTCATGATAGTAACAGATTACCAAATGCAAGAAAAAGCTCTTAAACACCTCCTCCCCACACTTCCCAGAAGTGTTTCTGTATAACTTTTTGGCAGTTTCGTGTCTCCCCTTCCTCCTTCTCAATTCCTGACACAGGAAAAGCTATTTTGGACTAGATTGTGACATGAAGTGACACAGCAAATGAACTTCCCTCCAAAATTTCATCAAGAGGAAACTGGAATATTGCACGACACTGCAGCTCCTCAAGTTTCACAAGGACATATAACCTGCATTCTTCATGTTGCCACTAAATAGTTTTTAAAACTCCAGCTAAACAGGAAATCAACTACATAAAAAAAATGGAACAAGATTATATTTGCAAAGAACAATTTAAAGGCAAGAGCATCCATTGACTTAATTTTGCAGGACACTCTGGTCCTTTACGTGACAGAGGAGAGCTTCCTGACTTAATAATCAAGACCAAGACATTAAGACATTCATATGACTGAGACCACAAACCACTTGTCCGGTCCATGCTCTCCCACCTCCTCCACCCCAGGCCTCCAAACCACAGCCCACTCTCAGTCCTGCATCCCAGAGATGCTGCCTGGCTGTTCCTCTCGCTGCTATCCCAGACAGGAGCGGCCGGCAGCCCGTGCTCTTTGTGCACCAATTCCTTGCAGCTGCGGGGAAGGGGAACGCCACGTCTGAAGGGCTGGCAGGCAGCACGCGTTTGGAAGTCTGACACCAGCTGATATCAAACTCAACAGCACACAACGAGAAGGGGTGAACTCAGTGAGAAAGGGAAGGGAGAAGCTGCAACCTCTCTAATTCCTGACTGAACTTGCGCCCAGTAGCCATCTACTCGGGTAAAAGAAGGCAACCAGGCACCGCAATCTTCCCTGCACATCCACATTTCGCAAAGCTATTCCAAAAATACCAGAGATGAGCAGTTGTAAGACCCCTTATGGCCCGTCAAAATCGTGTCTCTTTTCGGACTCTGTCCTACCGCCAAACCGTATGATTCAGGCGGCTGACTTCACCGCAGAGCCGAAACAAGGCGATAAGCAGCGGGGCAGGGCTCCCGGCGCCGGCCGCCGCCTCCGGGGCAGCGCAGGGATCACGTCTCCATCTCCTGCCCCCGCTTCTCGGAAAGCGAAGCTGTCCCGAGCGACGGCACCCACCCCGCAGCTCGTACAGCAGGGCCGAGCCAAAACTAGGGAAAAGGAAGCCCTACGCATCCCAGGGCACGGGGGGTGCCGCGGGCAGCGCCGCTCTCCCCGGAGCCGGAGGGGAGCCCGCCAGCAGACACCCCGCGGGTCTGGGGGAGCGCCATGCCGGACCCCATGCCCTCCGTGCCGCTCCCGTGCCGGGGGTGCCTCACCTGCGGTGTCCCAGATGGAGATGTTGTACGGCCCCCACTGCTTCAGGTAGAAGGAGCCACCGACGGGGCTGACCGGCC
>NW_005054315.1:2255536-2268105 GCF_000277835.1 Geospiza fortis
TCCGCGGCCCGTCCGCCCCTGCCCTGCCCGGAGCAGCCGGGTGCGCTGTCCTTGCCCCGGGGCAGGCTGTCCGCTGAGCGGTTCTGTCGGGGGTGTCGGGGCCGAGCTCGGCCTCGCTGACCCTTCGGGGGATGTCGCTGCGTCCCGGGATGCTCGGGTCCTTCCAGCTGGAGATGGCACAGACACCAGCTCCGCAGCCCTCCTGGAGCACAGGGCGAAGCCCGCTCATCCCGCTCGCCTCCTGGGGTGTACATGGAGGGGCAGAGAGTTGCTCCGAAACTAAGATCTCTCACAGAGCTGTGACGGCTGCCAGGCAAACACCTTTGCCCTGGTGAGAGGGAGGTGTCAGCGATTATTTTCCGAGGGCAGGTCTACCCAATTTCACAGTCCGTTGCCCAGCTGCTGTAATTCAGATTAATTCCATTACAGAGATACAGAGATCTAGCCTATCCTTTTTGCATCAGTCCTCTTTATGCCAAACAAATCTGGAAAAAAATGTTAACAAAATATAAACTTGCTACAAATTTGGGTCAAATAAAGGGATAATGTGCAGACCAACTGGGGGGAGGAAGCAATTGTTACAATATTCTTAAGACAACCTACCATTTACTAATTTTCTCTCCCTCCCCACAGAAAAGTGGTCAAATAGAAGCACTTCTCTTAATAAGTGGACATGCATCCTCATTCTTGCATGTCTCATGTTGAAACTGCTAGAATTTCTTTAGCCGGTCTAGGCTTCATATTTATGAGATGCTTTGATTTTCACCTACCTGCTAAAAAGGATTAGCTGTGTGACAGTCTGGGTTTTTTAAGCCTCCCCTACTTACTTTTGCTTATTCTGCTTTTACTGACCAGATTTGTAATCTTGCAGCTGTAGCCAGTGATATGTAATTTCAGTTCAGAATAAGATATGCTCCAGATATTAAAGTACTGGAGATACCCAAAGAGAGGGGATGTTAAATGGTTAGGTAAAAAAGGTCTTACAAGTGACAACAAGATATTAATATGGTATGTCAGAGCTGTGTGCAATACTAATTAAGGGAGGGGGGAATTGTTGCACTTGGGTAATTGTGTGGCACTATTTTTATGTGGCATATGCAGCCTTTGCATCAGATTCCCATTTTCTGCCTGGATCCCTATCTCACTCCCAGAGTTGGGAAAAATACACTCATTGGATCAAAGTGCTTCTCTGACATACTGCTAAGCAAGTAGGTTTCTTCTGGGTTCTTGGTATGAAAGTGTAAAAATAACAAAATTCTCTTTGTATGGATACTGCTTGCAAATTCCCATGTGCAATATGTTTCACCCTTTTGAAGTGGCAGATGCCATTTCAGAAAGAGAAAAGAAGAATCTTGTATCAAAGAGTTTAGACCATAAGGATCTGCACCTGTAAAAGATTCCTGGATCTATGTACTCTTGCCTTATGAACTGTCCACTGAATAACAAAATACCTAAAAGCTTAAACACAGTTATTGATTTACAACAATGCTTCTGCTACCAAATCCTAGCAGTTAAAGCACTTAAAACAATTCTTTCTGATTTTTACCCAAATTCTACTGTATTTTAATTGTTTTCAAGTACTATAGAAATGTAGGTCTTTCTGGTATTCAAAACGAGTATCAATAGTTTCTAAAAGTAAGCAGAGAAGTTAGGACAGAAAACAGTCTGAATAATAGGGACAGAAAACAGTCTGAATAATAATAAACTTAGGACAGAAAACAGTCTGAATAATAGGGTGAAAATGGACCTGTGATTTTAGGCTCTGTTAATAACATGCTCTGTAATAAGAGAAGTTCATTCCCTTCACAGATGTTTTCCACAGTTTCTGGGAACACATACCTATATCCCCACATATTTGAGTGGGTGTATTTCCAGCTAGCAGCAGTCAGACAGACAGGGGACTCTCCTGAAAGTGTCACCAGCCAAATGTCACTGATGGCAATGTATCACTTTTGTATGTTAAACATAGCCTAGCTCAACAAGGCACCAAATTCATCTGGTCCAGTACTGGTTTGGACCTGGTGCCACAACTAACTCTCACTCAGCAAGGGATGTGTATTATCCCACTAGTATTGATCTCCCATTCACTGCTTACTTAAATGGCCATCTGTTTCACAGCAATCTGTCTCTAATAATCAGGTGCAACAGGATTGGAGGGGGCCGTGTGTTGTTTCAGATCCTTGGGAGAATTTAGGACAGTGGTGATCTGAGCAGGGTCAAGGTATGTCAAAGGGCCCCTGAGGTGAGCCCTAAAAGAGTCAAGTTTGTGAAGTCCTGAGCAGCCTGAGCTCCCCCTGACCTCAGGAAAGCATGCTCACTGGGCAGAGCACAGCGTGTTATTACTGCCGACGCTGCCTTGGATGAATGCACTCCGAACTGCAGCATGCAATTTAAGTCACCTCTGGTTAAAGTCAAATGGCTCACGATAGTCTGTAATGCAATATAAATAATAACAGAGCATATGTGAAAATATTTGGGAAAACATTAAGAGCCTGTAATTTGCTCTCTAGCACTCAGATGTATTGGCCTGTTGCAAGATAATTTCCCCAAATCACTGAGTCGTCTGTAGCAAGACGTCTCCACAGTAGTCAGTATGGGCATGAAGAATGTCAAATTGCTTAATAGGAAGGAATACAGAATACTTTACTCTCTAGATAGTGCAAGTATGTGGACTACATACTTTGTCTGGTGTTTTTCATTTTAGAGCATCTGAGGACACCTTTAATTACAGTGAGGTTGTCCATTAGCCTTCCTGACAGTGTGACAATGTACTCACCATGGTTGGTCTCTGGATGTTCTGAAATTCAGACACTTGGATTAAGATACAAAGAGGGACAACACAATAAAGTTTCTTACCCACTTCTGTGCTAGAGTAAGACCTTCCCAAGAGTAAGAATGTTAGCCTTGTACACAAGCCAAAAACCTGAGCCAATAATGACTGTACTGACGTCAGGGTAACTCAACCTTTTTAGTCTCCCGCAGTATGAGAGCTGCTTAGTATTGCAGGAGAAAATTAGAGCCTGTTTATTTTTTTCCTTGCCAGCCTTCCCTATACATATATATTGTCCTGCCTATGGTCCTCATTTGGTCTTCAGGCTAACAATATTTTGTAAGTTCACATGAGGTGAAATGTTTGTCACAGAACAAGGTTGTTTTTTGCTGAGCTGATCTTATTTTGGAGACAAATTGAGCAAGTGGTTGAAAGGATGTGTCACGTCAGCTACTAACTGCTGCCCCCAACATGTCACAGGTGTGCTGTGGACTTGGTGTTCAGCATCTCAACCTGCCTCCTTTTGGTCCTCTGTCAGTGTCTCTGTCCCATCTCTGTGAGATGTTGAATCTCCATGACCTGATGTGTGCTTTCTGGAGGTACCACAGGTGACCTCAATGGGACTGTTTGTAATGATAAAGGTGGTACAATCTCATCCTACTTTTAAAACACGGAAGAATCCATAAGTTAGAGCCATCTCTATCTCAGTTACTTACTGAATCCTAGACAAGGCTTTACAAATCCTAGACAAGGCTTTACAAACCAAAGAGAAGGACAATAAGGGAGGCTTATTGCTTGTCCTTAATACGTGCTGGCACACCATTCCTTTGTTGTGCCTCTTCATGAAGCATGAGGTCACTGCAGAAGCTACAAACAGGTACCATTTGGTGAACCACAGCAATTTCTGGTTTTGTTTCTGCTTATTGCCTTCCTTGATCACTTCTTTCTTCTAATGAGCAATGAGTTTACTCTGTTTAATGAGTATGCATGTTCATGAAACAGAAATATTTGCCCTCATCATCTTCCAGACAGCAGTAACCAGAGCTCACTCTCAAGGTGCTTTCTTTCAGTCTAGGGAGCCTGGAATATTGCCACAGAGCAGTGGCAATGTGATGAGTAGCTGTGTAGCCTGAAAAAGCTATTCTTCACGTTGCCACTGCTCTGCCTACGTATTTATCCTGACATATACTAGGTTCTTCCTCTCCACCCCACAGGTTAGTCCACAACCTAGATACCCTAATCAAGGGAAATTGCCTGTACTGCTTATCAAAAGCTGTTCTTCCCTTCTCTAGGGTTGCAGTTCCACACATTTCTCCCTCTCCTTTTCCTGGCATTTTTCTTAGGCTGGCACTGGCTTTGGCTTGACTATTCCCTATGACAACTGAGTTTGATAAGCTGATGAGAAACCAGCTCAGCAGTGATTGTGGGTAATTTTCTGCTGATTTTGTGGTCGGCACAGACGAGGCTGATGAGGCAGCCCATGGTTGGAGGCACTGAGCTTCAGTCCCCTGGGTCTTCAGCTAAGCGGTGCTGGCTGCTCACAGACCTTTACTTTCCCTTGGGAAGTGTCCCTGCTCTGCCTCATCATCAAACCTTGCAGGTTTTGGAGCACCTGAGTTGTAGGATTGTTTTCTTTCACCAGGATTGGAAAAGTATTTCACTGTATAACTTCTGCCTGGTCGGTGTCTGAATCACTCCACACTGACAGTGAGATGGTAAACCAACCAGCTCAAGACACTGTTGTCACAAAAAAGCCTGACCTGGATGATTAGAATTTGCTTGTGTTCAACAGGCAGTTGAACATCAGGTCTTAGATGGAAACCATGAAGCAACCTGAGCTATAGATATACTCAGCCACTGAGTGAGCAAAAATAAACTCTTCCCTGATGCACAGGTGCTAGAGATGCAGATGAAAACTCAATAAATGACACAGAAACATAGGACTGGAAATTCAATCAAAAAGTAAGCATTGTGTTTCAAAGTGATCACAATCCAAGATGATCTGGTAAGTGCACTAAATGTGAGTTTTGCATAGATTGCTTTTTTTTAACTGCAGTATTTTAAGGTATAGTCTGATTTCACCAGCACACAGGAATCCAAGGCTGTCCTACTGTTATGTTCCTGAAGTTTAATAGGGCACTGTGTGTGGACGTGTACAAAGGTACACATAAGCTTACAAGAAGTTACAGAATTATGGCCTATAAAAAATACATTAGAATTTTATTCTTCCTGGCATCATGAAGGAGATGGAATAAGTTAGCCAGTAGTAAGACAGAATTTGCTTTAGTTTTTATAAACTCATTAAGATTCTTCTCCATAATAAGCAGACCCATGTATCTAGGAGACATCCTATGCACTGCAGCAGCCCACAATGGGAATGTGAGTGCAGATTTGGCAGAATCAGAAAGTGTGGTCCTATTGACTAATAATGATATAGGAGTCAAAAAAAATGCAACTTGTGACCTTTAAATGTGAAATTATTTCCACAACACATTTGCAACAGTTGAAAGAATTTAATTTTTATTTGCAAGTTCAATACTGGCATTGTATGAACTGTTAAAAAAGCAACATATACAGAACAGTTTTAGTTGGACCACCTCATTCCTAATGGCATGCATGCATATCAAGTATCTTTTGCATATTATACCTTCAGTCATTTCTCTAGGCTGTAGCCATAGCTATTCCCTATGAATAAATTCACATGGTGCCAAGCATGCCATCATGGTTTCTGGTCATGAAGAAAAGGCCATTGAAGAGCCTCACAGACAAATTTGCCTCAGGGCAAAATCCCATTGCCCTGGTTCCAGACAGGGCAGGGTTAATTTTTGCAGTAGCCAGAAGGGATCATGGCTAGGGCCTGGAGATAATTCTATACCACCTCACATCATTTTCTGGGGACAGGGAAAGGAGTTCCTTCCTGCTCTCAAAGCATGGCCACGTGGTGGGGTGCTCTCAGGTGTTTCCATGTGGTGAGCCCTCACATGTGAATTGTTCACCTCTTAGACACATTGTTATTAATATTGCTGCTGTTACTCTTCACTTTTATATTTCATTGCTGTTTCCAGTAATTTTTCTTGTCTGAACCCATGATCTTCACCTTTTGAGCCTCCAATTCTCCTAGATCTCCCTGCAGGGAAAGGGAGTGGGGCATGTGGTTTGGAGTGTTTCATTGGGAACACTAAACTGGGGACCCATTCCTAAACCGTGACACACATCCAGTCAGGAGTTACACTTTGTCCTGCCTCTAGCCCTGTTACTACACTTTCGTTTCACCTCTTGGCTGGACAAGCCATTGCAATCTCCTCCTCCTTCCTCTTTGAGCTCCTCCCCACCCATACTGGCAGTTGTAGAGAGAAGTGGGATTTCTCCTCCTGGCGCATGTTAAAGTTCAAAAAAATTGATTGCATTTGGCAGGAATAAACAACTACCCTCTTTTTATTCCCTTACAGAAAGACAATGCTGTGACCTTCAAAGTGTAAACTGATCCCTCTGAAATGAAAATTTTCACAATGGTTTCTCCTATAAGTATTGCACCCCTTCATGGGCTCCTGTTTCATCTGGCCCTTGGATGCCCCAGCTATTCAGGGATAAGAGAACCTATTTAGAAAGGAAATATTAATGCAATTAGAAGCATAAAGATAGTAATGATTTACCTACATGTGTGAAGATGTGACTTTGAGATTAGAAGAAAAAAGGATGATCAAAGTGGAATTTAGAATATAAAAATATAATTTATACTAGCATGTTTTTGGAGAGTAATACTGGAAATTCTTGTCAAGTTTATAGCATTCAAATTAGAAACTTACTGCATAAAATGTTCCAGTTCTCTGCTAGTCCTAGTTTAGAACTAGGAAAAAAAGGAAGCTATGATGACTTTCTTAGTTGCTTCTGTAACAGAAAATCTTTTCTTCCTAGAATATGAAAGAGGGCTTCCTGGCTGCTTTCTAAATTGTATAAAGAGACAAAACACCCCAGAATATTTCAGATTTTAGTTGCTAGCTAGTTAGTTGGATTTCTGCTGTTTCAGACATTATATCTAGGCATTAAAAACCTACTAAAAATGCTAAGTTTTACTAAAATAGTTTCAAACACAGCATGAGGGCAACCTCATTACATTTGAAACATTGCCATACCATAATATCCTGTAGAGAGTTTACATAAAGATGGTGCAATCAGAATTTCTTACTTTTTCTGATTAAAATGAAGTGCACCAGTTCCCACCACATCACTTTACATCACAGTGTTTCTGAGAATTAATTTCTGTTTTATTCTTTTGAGTGCATTTCCAATGTCACCATTCAAAATATTGCTGTTGATTGATCATAGGAAACTGTTCTGGTTTGCTTCTACTCTTTCTTTTTTAATAACCAAGGTTTTAATCATTACTCACCTTGGATACTCCTCCAGAAATCTTACTGAGATCAGTGGAACTATTCATAGCCAAGGTATAAATAAGTACGATGCAATCTGACCTTCAGTCATCTCAAAAAAATATTCTCCAATCTAATTATGTAGAGAAAATTCTGCTGTAAATTCAAGAGTAAAAATACTTTAAATTGCCTCTGACAAACAGTGTCTAGTGCTGGCAGCTGAAACTTTAACATTTTTTTCCTGCTATAATAGTTATTCTCTGTGTAGTTTTGTTATGTGAAAATTTGTGATGTTTGCTGAAGCAGTATATTTTTTGGCACTTACGAGTTGCTAGGAATTGCATGCTGCTGTTTCAACATCTTTCCAGGCTGTAGATGCTGCTGTCTTTCTTGGGGCCTGGGAAGTCACCTAGAAATGAAATCTGTTGCTGAGGTTTTTTCCCTTTACAAAAGCAAGTTGCTGAAATAATTGATTTAGTAGCTCCTGAAAGTGCTTCAGCTCTGAAAATATTTAGAAGTCTGCTTGCTTGCTTTTTTCCATTTGAAATGCCAAGTGGGAGGTAAATATAATTGTGGATTGGCTTTCTTTGGCCTTGTTATCAGTATTAATTATTATTGTCATGATGTTTCCATCTTCAGAGTATTGCAGAAATGCAGCACCACAATCTGTGCTCATTTTCACTTAAGCCAACGTCCCTAAAACATTGCTTGAATTGCTTATGGAAGCAAATCAGTTCTGTATTTGGCCTCATACATCACTGATTGGCTCCAGAGCTTTGACAATAACCTTACTACATATATTATATATTTTATATATATATATATATATATATATATAAAATATCCTAACTCTCCTTCAGGGCAAGAAACTTAATCAAGAGGGAAAATTTGGAACCCTAAAGGATGAAAGAAGAAGGAAAATACTCAAGGAAAAAGTTTCTATTATGAGACTTTTCTTCAGTGAATTTGAATAATATATATCCTTTTAAGACACTGAGAAAACAGCTTCTGTGAGATAGAGGACATTGGAGAAATTATTAATGTTAGCTGATATTTAATGTAAATCCCTAATTTAAACAAAAGTGCTGGGTAAAACTCATTTCAGACATAATATTATATAATTTAATTTACTTCAAACACCTACTTTGTCAAAGCTAGTCTATTTAAGGAGTAAAAATAACAGAGTAAAGAAAACCTTTAGAACATACTGGAGATGTTAACATAAGATATTATTATTATTGGAGTAAGCTTGTTCCTATTTAAGTGAAATAAGGAAGCTTGTAATTCTCTAAAGCTTGGATGGGATTACTATAAAATAACATGGCAACACTGCTATTCATAAATCCGAAAAAGGAGAAAGGTGAAAATTAATTTAATATAGACAAATGACACTGAATGGAAAAAGTGCTTGAAATTAAAAGGTGAAACAGAAGGGTGTATGTCCAAAGGAGAAGAGAAAGACTACAAAATATTGGTTCAAACCTTCATTATAGAATATATGCATGGAAAACAAGAATGGAAGAGGGTAAAATAAAAAGAAAGAGGAATACTGAATACAATACTGTCTGATTGTAAGACATCAGTGAGTCTTGAAAAAAAAAATTGCATGCTCAGTGAAATGGCAAGTATGGACTTAATCCCATGGCATATTCAGTGGGTGCTGAAGTATTTTCTTGGCTCTTAGGAATACCATTAACAGTTAAAAGCACACCTAAATGAAACCTATGCTAAAATTCTTCCGTGAAGAAGGATGGACTTGAATTTAAATTCTGTTAGGAGTTTTTGAGTAGGGTTATAAATTAACTAACTTCTGGACACACTGATCATGGATACTAACAAAAAGAAATAATTGAGCACAGATGGAGAAATTGCAATGAACACTTGTTAGCTGTATTCTTCTTTTTACTTTGAGTAGCTAAAAATCCATCCACTTCAGTGAGCTTCAGGTCACAGCCTGTGTTTTGATGCATAAGGCACACAAGTTCACAGTGTGCTTATACTCATTGCAAGGACATTTTGAGATCATGAAGGAGAAAAGATCTGTAACAAACCTTTGCATGAAGGCACAAGAGCTGCAAGAACTTGAAACTGAAGGACTTTTTAAAAGTGAAGAATTTAGGCAATTCAAGAAGTGGAAGTGGAGTTTGTTTTCCAGATAAAACATTTTCCTCATTGTCTCTGTCCTCAAATTGTCAATACAAAGGATGAAAAACTAGCAGGAAATTACCAGCAGTGAGAGAAGCCATTCCAGTCTTGTGGTAGCAGGTTTAAAATGGAAGGAAACAATTGTTTCTTCTCAGTGCATCATTTGAGTGCCTTGCATGATTAGTGCATTGCAGAACTTCTTGCCTTATGAAGGTCAAAGTTAAAAAAAAAAAAAGGAGATTAGACTAATGAAAATCAGAAAGTCTCAAAGCTGCTATTCTGAGCAGCATTTACCTGGAAAGAGCTCTTGTATACTTGCTTTGTTTCCCACTTGAACCCTCCTCACCTCTGTGAATGGAATGGTTTTATGGCACAGCCCCTAAACTGCTGATGTTACATATAACCATAAACTGAAACTTGGGCCAGCTTGTCTTAGTGCATAAATTTAACAGGTGTGGCATTTCAGGAGATAAAAATGACAGCTCGTTTGGGTAGGGGGATACAGTATGGGTAAATGAAGGTGGTATAGAATGTAATCTTATCCCCTAAAGAGTTGCAGCTGAACCAATTACTAAAGATTAGGAACAGGCCTGATTTTAACAGGCCACACCTGTAGCCAATAAGAAGAGTGTTATAAAAGAGTGGATTGGTGGGAGCTGGAGTCAGTTGGCTGCTGTGAGGACAAGGAAGAGTCAGTGCTGGAGGAGCTGCTTATAAGAAACATCAAGGAGGTATGAAACTCTAGCAACATAGAACCCTTGTGATATAAAGACAATAGAAATCTTGTGATATAATGACAACATGTTTGTCCCTTCTGTGGGGCACTGAGAATTTGAGGGAGTCAGGAGGTGGCTGTAGAAAGGGCCTGTAGAAAGGTCTCCTAGATTCTGGCCTGCCAAATCCTCTGGTATAAAGCTACTAGACCCACATGGAGTCTAACTACTGTTCAAGGTTTTATTTTTCAATTTTTTGATAATATTTTTTTTAATATTTTACTCTCTTGCTTCTCAGCTGGCAGGATCATAAAACTTATATTGTCATGATGTAGGTGGTTGAAAGGAAAATAAAAAAATAATGTGGATTTCAGAAGTATAATCTATACTGGATTTGAGCAAAGAAATATAGAGATAGTGGTTAGAGATTTTTGACTGGAAAACTTATTGCAGAATCTACATAACTTGATCAAAGCTTAGGTGAGGGTAGATGTTTGGTCTTAAACTATCTGATTAGTGGTGGTAAATTATTATTCTGGTCCTTGTAGCTTCCTCCTGTCTGGTCTTCTATTTCTGAGAGACTTTTCTGATCTGCTCTTTTATTGTCTCTTTGGCAAGACAGGTGGCTGCTTGTGCCCCATTTGTTTCATATAGAAAATGAAAACAAATCACAAGAGGCTACAGAAATAAGCTGTTTATATTTTTACCCTGCTAAGCTAAATATTAACTCTGAGCCCTCATGTGTTTTCAGATCTGGCCCAGAATTTATCAGACACTTGAAATTGTTAACTATTAACCAATAGATGGAGGCTGGTTTAGTCGCGTTCTGAAATCAGCCATTGCTGAAGAATGAGATGATTGATGACCTTGACAAACTCAGTTGCTGATGGCAGAAAAAAAAATTAGCTTCTTCTGAGAGCAGTTGATCAATATCTACTCTTTGTGCATATTAATTGCATTAATGTAACATGATAACAAATGCAGAAAAGTAACTGTGCACCAGGATCACTCAGAGGCTAACCCAGCCTCTAGTTTTGACATATTTATCTGTATTAGCAGAATTGCATTCTAGCTTTCTTTACAGTTCCCTTTTTGCAGAAAACATTGAGGCATTGGAGTGCTGGAGTGTATCCAGAGAAAGGCAATGGAGCCTTGAAGGGTCTACAGAGTAAGTCATGTGAGGAGTGGCTGAGGGAGCTGGGGTTGTTCAGCCTGCAGAAAAGGAGGCTCAGGGGAGACATTATCACTCTACAACTACCTGAAAGGAGGTTGTAGCCAGGTGAAAGTCAGTCTCCCAAATAAATGGCAGGATGAGGGAAAAATATCTCAAGTTGTGCCAGGGAGGTTTAGATTGGATACTAAGAAAAATTTCTTTGCCTTGAGTGTTGTCAGGCAGTGGAACAGGCTGCCTAGGGAAGTAGTTGAGTCACCATCCCTGGAGGTATTTAAAAGACCAGGCTTAGTGATGGACTTCGCAGTGCTGGGTTAACAAGTGAGCTCAATGGTCTTAGAGATCTTTTTCAACCTAAATAATTTTATGATCTGAACTGAGCTATGGATACATGGTGTACCTCGTCCTAAAAGCAGCCTGTTGAGTTCAGCCTGTGAGAGACACTTCTTTCTCAGTTCCCAGACTGAATGGTTTGGGCATATTCTATACAGTCGATGAAAGGAGGTGTTTTTTAAGGCCTCCTGTAGGAGGCCCCGTCAGGTCTAGATGTCTCAAGGGTGAATGATTTCTCATTTATTAACAGTAAAGTTCATCTGTTGCATTACCCCTTCAGTTAAATCTGGTTAAGATTCCCTGAGTTTCTGCTTTGTCTGTTCTGGGAATGGATAAGTTAAAGAACTTGAAGCAGGGGGATATCCTTTAGAAGATAGATATACTTTTGGAAAATATCCTTGAAAAAACAACAATTTAATTTAGTGCTTAGTCTCATACTACATTATGTGGGCATTTTGCAGATTTGTGTTGTTGTGCCTGGAAATATGAAACACTCCAATTACAATAGGATGTTCAGAATGTGACTTCATTATGGGGCATGAGGGCATCTCTCTGTTGTCAAGTCTGGATGCTTAAAAATTTGTGTCCAGATTTTATAGCTGAAGCACCATTCCTGTCCTTTTGCTGTTCACTTTTTCTATGTAAAAGAAAACTTGATGCTCAGACAGGAGGGAGCAGGTGCAATCTCAGGCTAGTGCCCTTATCTGGACAAGTAGGAAAATCTAGACTGCAGGCATGTATACAGGATATTGCCACAACACTATTAGCACAGCCAAAAACTGGAGGGATTACTTCTGAAACAAGCTCTTGCAAAGAAAAAGAAGCGGTTGCCATTTCTCTCAGCTGTATTTTTCCCCAAAGTCTCCTGTTAAGTGATATTAATGTTTACCTTACAAAGTCGGATAAAACATACTGGATGTCATGGGAATGCTACTCCCGGTCCCGTAGGAGTTTGGAAAGCTGGAAATACTGCAAGATAATTTGTGAAGAGCACAAACGGGGGCAGGAGGAAGGTCCGGGAGATGCCGGGCTCTGCCCGGGGCCGGCAGGTGGCGGCACGGGCGCCT
>NW_005054315.1:2268115-2290210 GCF_000277835.1 Geospiza fortis
CTCCGCTGCTTCCGACCTGCTAACCCAAATAAGTGCCAGAAGGACGGCGGCAGGCAGCCCGACTGCCCACGCGTCTCTCGCCTTCCTCCTGGCAGCAATCGTTTCTCAACGCTGCACCGGGTCCCAGACATGAAACGGCTTCTGGGCAATCCAGGCGCATGTGGAACCTTGTTGAGGGATGCAGCACACTGAGATTTCTGCTGTGCCCGAGGGTCCGTGTGCTCGGGCCCCTGAGCTAACAGGAGAGTTAGTGAGTGAGGAGCAGGGAGCCAGACCAGCTCAGCTGATGATGGCCAGGGCCAGGTGTGTCTGAAAACCAGGTTACTGCTAAAGTCATGCAGCTAAGGGAAATGTGAGTGCCACGACCCAAGGAGGAAGGGGGATGTCACTATAGGCTCAGGGGTCAAAGCGTACACTTCCCATGAAAATTGTTATGTTTGCCCAATTATCCCTTCATAAAAAAACCAAACAATATTTAAGATAGCAGCAATTTTAATTGAATAATTTTGAGAATATATATTGACAATATAATTTGATTAAAATAAGGGATAATTTGGTTCAGATAATAGCGCATAAGCAAAAGATAACCGCGGGGTACGGAGTGCAGGGCTCTTGGACCCCGGCCACCTCACGTACGAGCTTGCCAAGGGAAGATTCACCCCTTATAAGCCAGGTGTCAATATCATCTCCTCCCATTTTCGATTCATCACACTTCTATCTCCGCCCTCGTCTCCACCTTTACGGCGCATGCTCCATCACTCGTTTTGGTGGTCGCACCAGTCTTTGGGGGTCGTCCTGATGAAGGCCTCTCCTCTTCCTCTTTTGTCCTTTTGTTCACCTTTGGGTTACGCATGCTCACCAAGCCAATATAATGTAAGCCAAAACTAACATTCTACTATATTTTAGCATCAAAGCAATAAATCTCTTATAATTAGCATTTTCCTGGGACCCAACCAGATTTTCTCCTTCTTTTTGTTAATTTTGGTAACCATTATCTCTTGCTATTTCCTCCTATCCTGAACATCTGCAGGGAAGGGGTGTAGAGCCCCTCCTCTCGCTTTTCTTTTTGGCATTTCAACTTTTTAACTGTTTTATTATTTCCAAATATTGATTACTGTATCTATATTTATTACTGTTTCAATTTTATGAGCACGAATCATATCTATTTACCACAAAATCAAGTGGCCATGGAAACCATATCTAATGGAAAACTCGTTTATAGTGTTTTAAGGTGCCACCCCATTAAATATAAGTAAACTGGTGCAGTGCTACAGGTAGCAGTACCTTCGGCAGAGCTCCCATTGCTGCGTGGAGGGTGCCAGCCCTCGTGGACCTGCTGAGCCTCTGTGTGCCTTTGTGGGGAAGGAACAAGTTCTGATAAATACTGACATGTACTTATTATTATTATTGCTGTTTCCCAGCAGCTAATAAATTAATCACTGCAAAAGTTAGGGGAAGCCCCTTTGCTCTGAAGGCCAAGGCGATTGTCTGTCTCTTTAGTATTTCCTTGCTATGCTTTGCTCTCTAACTGCTTAACCTGAAAGCTCAAACACATAACAGTCATGTGAGTGCAATAAGAAAGATTTTTTTCAGTGGTGGATTCACAATCTTACATTCTGAAGAAGCTAGCAAATGAAGGCCCTGATGGTCAGCCTCAGCAGTTGCCTTTTCATCAGCCTTGCTCCTGGAGAGGGAGACCTAGAGCTGCTGCCCAGAGTCTGTGTCCAGAGCTGCCGCTGCTGCAGCTGCTCAGAGGTTTCACACAAGGGGAGAGGTGGCACTGGCTGCTGGGGCCCTGCTGCAGGCCAGTGCTGGTCTCTGCAATGCTGAGATGTGGACTGGGCGAGGAGGGGCTGCTCACACCCCTGGTGTGCCAGTGGAGAACTACAGAGCTTTTCATTCCCCTCTCTCTAATTAAGCTAATTGCAGCATCTTGAAACTGCATGGTATTGTGGCAAGTAAGGACCAGCATTTATCCTGCTTGGATACAGTTCTGCTACCACCACTCTGAACATGAATTATTCTACACACAAATTAAACAGGACGTTTATCCCAGCAAGAAATACTTGACAAATATGAATGATTCAAACAGCAGAGATTACCTAGGTTGTCCACCCTCTGGAAAAGCTCTGCTGATAAGCTCTGTGAAGGTACTGTGGAGGAGATGGAGAGTTTCTTCCCCTAAAGAGTCACAGCATGAGTCCAAAATAATTTGTATTGCAGTCATACTGCACTGAGATGCTGACATTCTTGGGATATTGCTGTTCATATACTCTGTCACTGCTGGAGTAATCAAGAATGTCCTGGGCCTAGAAAAGAAATGGTTTAGAGGCCACCACTGAAATTCAAGAAACAAAAGATGGTATATTTTTTTAGGCCATTCATAAAAAGGTCAATTGATGCCTTCTTTTGTAAAATAATCTGGTTCCACTAATCAGAAAAGTACCATTGAGTCAGCAATACAAATGAGCTGCCTGGTAGAAATTACTTCCCCTATTTTCTGAACCAGAAGAAGCATTGGCAGAGGGCAAGAGTCAGCTGATGGTAGGGAATTACTCCCAGAGCCAACAGCCCTGCAGCGGGTGCTAGCTCCAGACCCTGTGGCCATAGCCCTGTGGTTGTCATGGTGGCCCAGTTGCTGCTGCTGCCTGGGGATTCACCAACCACCGTGAGACCCTCTTCACACTCTGGAAATTGAGCTGAGTGCAAGATCTCAGCTTTCAAACAGCCAGCTCCATGTTTACAGTGCTAAAATAAGATGGGTTTCCTCCTTTAGTTACTGCTCTGTCATGGGGTACTCTTCCTGATGATGCTTTGTATAAAAAGGCAATGGCAATGTCATTGTATTCAGAAAATGTTCACCTGTGCAGTCAGATGCTGTTAAGATCATACTCACTTTCTGGAAAAACTTATTTGCTGTCTGTGTCTGATGAGCATAGAGACTGACAGCATTCCTTAAAGACATGAAAACAAATAACCTCCTTTATAGTGTATGTTATACTGCCTGCTTCCACTCTTACAGTCATGCTGGCTAGGCATATCTCTCTGCTCCCTCCTATGCGTGCATACCTTGCTTAAGCCTGTTTTGAACAAAACCTGTGTCAGGTGTCCTGTTGCTTCCTGCTGGATAATTTTCAGGTTGTGTGTTATCACCTGTGCTGTGGGTGCTGCTGTGTCTATTTTCCCCTCTTGTGCTTACACACATGTATAAACTCTGCTGTTTCTCACCAACAGCAGGTGACAGCCTTGGTGCAGGGGTCTGTGTGCAGTCTGCCAGCACTGCCCATCCTGAGACTGTCTGGAAAATGAATATGGACCTCTGTCAGTCCTTCTCCAGTCTGTCCTTTTCCCCTGGCATTGGTAAAACCCAGGAGAGCAGCATGGCTGCTGCACAGCCTGGCTCTGCACCCCTAATGCCCTTTTGTGTGGAGTTTGTCTTCAAGATGTGCCAAAGCCCTTTCCTTGTGCCTGAGCTGTGCACAGCAGCCAGGGCAGAATGAAAACCCTGGAGGCTCCAGAACAGTGTCCTGATGGATGGATAGTGCCTTGGCCACAAGAATCACAGAGGCCTTCACCTTGCAGGAGTGGAAACACCTGATGGTATTTCTATGGCTTTGAGAAGAAGAATTCGCCCCTATGTTCAGTGCACAGCCTGTGGGAACGAGTAGCTGTACTGGATTAGGCTGTCAGGAGTGAAGGCTGTCAAGTCAGCTTCCAATTACTTTGTCAGCTGTCAAACAACATTTTTCACCTCTCTATACCCTGCTTCCCAATCATGATTTGTATCTCTTAAACAATGTCAGTATATTTGTAATAACAAAGTGTCTATTCGTTGTTTCCTCACATATCTCAGAAACTACCTTCTGACTGGATTAAGCACTCTGGTAGCATAAAAAAATACAGCCACTCATATGGTGAGAAAATATACAAACCCCTCTAATTTAGTTGTGGTCAATGCCAAGTATGGGTCGATGCCTTGAATTGCAAAAGTTGCTGTAAAGAAGCAGCAGCAGGGGATCAAAAACAAGCTGAGGATTTCCTTAGATGCAAACTGTGATGCTGAGAGTTTTAGGTGATTTTGGATTTTCTCCCCCATTTTAAAATAAGCCTAATGTTAATACATGGGTTCTACATTGTGTTTCAGTGGTTGCTCACAGTGAGTAAAAAGCTCTCCACGGCTGCTACAGAGCTCTGTGGAGAAGCTTCTGCCAGGGCATAGGAGAAGCACTGACACAACCAGTCAGAAACACTTTTGCAAGAGGTGAACAGCCTTGTTCTCAATTTATCAGTGATGCCCTTATGTCAGTGGGATGGTGGAAAAGAAAAGCTGCTTTAACTTCTCCTGCCTTGAAATACAGATCACTGTCAAAATCAGAAAATTACATAGAAAGCAGATTCTTAGGCACAGTGTAGTGCTGCAATCTATTAGAAATAAAACAGTGAAGCAAAAAGCTGAAAACATGCTGTACTTTCAAGGAGTCAGTGTCTAAGAACACCTGCAGTATTGTAAATGTTGATACAACCCAAATAGTTCCAATGCAATAGCTCTTGTACACCAGTGGAGATTATTAGACAAATCTTCTGAAGTTAAATAACTTTTACATGGAGCACTTTGAAGCCTATAGGCATATATCTATATGAGAGCAAAACCAACACTGAAGAAATTAAATGTTGCATGAGTTTTTTTGAGGAAAAAAAATCTACTTCTGTCTATATTGAAAAGGTATGATTGAATTTTTTCAACTTGGAGATAGGCTGTCTTTTATCAGTGGTATAAATATTACCATAAAAATAATCCATTGGTTTCAATTTTATTTACCAATTAAATGCACACACTCCAGTCACAAAAATATAGAACATTGGGAGAACAGGTTTTACTTGGATACCTAAAACTAGATTAGTACATCAAATGGTCTTGGTAGGGCCAAAAAGATATTTGTTGCCTTCAATTATTAGTTGTAGAGACTATATTAAAGTGCATCCCATAAGACCAAGCCTGTAGCTGTCAGGGTGGTATTCTATTGAAGGCTCTGTCTGATTACTCATTTCTAGGTTTGCTCTCTTCCTAGCCCAATACTATGTTCACTAAAGAACAAAAATTATGAGCTTGAAAATTATTTCCTTCAAAACCATAGAACAAAAATTCAAGGAAAGAAAAAATGCATATGTTTGTGCTTTCTCTAACACAAGGGAGTTCTTATCCAGGGTAGATACTGCCTTTTTATATAGCTATGAGAGGGGATATAAAAGTAAAAATTACCCTGTGTAAAGCATGCACATTAATCAAACTCTGTGCAACCTAAGCCATGGAAAGAGTAAGAGGAGCAGGGTAAAATGCATTGTATTTCATACTGATCAAAATAAATTGTTCCATGTCTGTTCAGCCAAACTGTATGTGCCAGTTTCTGAAGGCAAAATGAAGTAATGATACTGTAATGAACATATTTATTTTTCATTTTTCTTATAATCTCCAATCTTTGAAACGGTTTGTTAAATCCCCCAAAGCTACATATGTAATGAACTTTTGATAGCTGAGGTTACAGACTCAGTCATGCGGTGGAGCCAGGGTTCCAGAATGTCTCTATTAATTCTTGCAGCAGCACTCTGCAGTCTTTCCTGCTCTACTGAACACTCCTAATTTTGATTAATTCTATTGGCATTTTAACCTGAAGGTGTTGCATATAGGTAAAACCTTACCAAGAGAAGGCTTTGTAAAATCATGGCTCAGGCCTGCTACCTTGGCTAAGCAGAAAAGGACTGTGGGAAAGAGATTCAGCTGAATTAGGGGTAGAAAAACAAGTTATATAACCATTATGTGTTCACATCATGGTGCATGGTGGGTGGTTGAACTATGTTTGTTATGATTTAGAACTATGTAGCTGATAATGGGCGAACTGCTTAAAAATGGCTGGGTTTTACAATAAAGCAGCTCTCCTTTGCACCTGCCTGGGGACTCGGCGTCACTACAGACTCTCACTCCACATGAATGTATTAAAAGTATTTAAAAAAAAAGGGGGGGATATTGCAAAGTCTTCAATAGTTTGTTGGTAATATGCCATCCTGGCCAAAAGTTCAGGAGTGACTTTTATTCATATTTCCTCACTATTCCATCCCTTGATTTATGCCTAAAATAAAGAGAATAACAAAGCTCTAATCTTCAACAGTTTATTTGACAATCTAAGAGGCACTGCATACAGGCTAATGACTGTATGATATTTCACAAATTTTATTTGCATGCACTTTTCAGGCTTTAATGGATGTGTCAGTGATGTTGACTGTGGTTCTGGAGCAGATCACTTGGTTAGCCACTGCTCCCTCAGCTACACAAAAGATTCTTGTCCAGAAAGCCTCTGTGTTTCCAAGGGCTGAAGGACAGGAGTGTGCAAAAGGAGCAGGTAAGATCAAGACTGTCTTCAGCGGGACTCCAATGAGATTAAGAAAGTATCAGACTGAGTTACACCCATTTTTCTCATCCTTGTAGACAAGGAAATGCTTCTGTCAGAAGCTGGTTCTCCCTGAGATCTTCTCCATTAAATTCCAGTAGGCAGTTGGGAAGGAAAGGGCAGATAAATAAAACTAGCTCCATAGGTTGTGGTAACATTACTAGTGACAGACCCTGTGGCTTCTGTTGTGTGACACCTTTGTGGTGCCACAAAGCACAGAAGGCATCAAAGAACAACCTTGGGTAATTTCCACAGGGTAGGAGTTCCTCCACTCACCCCACTCCTCCAAAAATGAGATACTGTGTTGCCCATTTCCCTGGTCAAACACGCTTCTTCTTCACCAAACCATTTTAGGAACGCGCTCTGGAAAAGCCAAAGCATTTCTTCCATACTACCTCAGCTTTCCAAGGAATGAAGAACAGATTCTCTTTCCTAGCTCACTCAATAGCATCCAGATGCTTCCTAGAAAGTGTAAAAAGAAGCGTCTGTGTCCCCAGCCAACCTCTGAGGACACCTGGTCAGTGCAACGGTTGGGGCATTAGGATTTCTATTTTGCACGCCTCTGGCCAAATGTTTGAGACAACATACCCGTGATGGCACGCTCACGGCTCATAGCCAGGCTCTAAGATGTCCAGAAGCATAAAGCGTGAGCAGCTGCAACCAGCTGCACTCCCATCCTACTCCATGGACACCAAAAAATGCAGAACCTGAAACCTAGCAAATGGATGTATTCCAGGAACTTGTATGAAGAAATGGAATCCTTCTTCACTCCATGAGATTCTTACATAAAGTAATATTGGAGGAAGGTTTCATGGTGCAGATTAATAAAATGAAGTTTGATGAAAGTAAGTGCTAGACTCTGAATAATTTTTTAGATCTGTAACAGTTTGCTAATTAATTATACAACTTCTTGTAATAATTGGCTAATTCTGTTTTTAACTCTAATGATAGCACACAAGCAAATTTTATGTGTAGTTGTTACTTGAACAATTTGAATTTAACCTAATTTCAAACTGATTTTATTACCCTTTGAGTCCTTTCTCTTGCAAGTTTGATTAATGACAGAACAGCTCCTGCAATCATGTGGTTTTCAAGTTTCTCTTACTGCTTGTTGTGTGAAAGTTCAGCCAGTAAATTATCTGCCTCCTTTTCTTTCTCCCTTTATAAATTTGCTACCAAAAAAAAAAAAAAGGACACAAAAGTAGCCAGAATTTCTCTTCATGAAAGCTGCTCTTAAGTTGTAAGCCCCTTAGTATTTTGTCATTCTCAATGAGTTTGTTGATTACTATTCTGGTTGGTACTTGGTTGGTATTTCTTTGGAATTCCTCTAGCATGAGCTCAGTGATAGCGGTATTTCTGTTCTTCAGGATAATGGAAAAATAAAATATCTATAACTTAACTGTAACTCCTAGGGTTAGAGTTAGTCAGGGTTAGGGTTTCATCTCAGTGTGGCATAATAAATGTGAGATGAGCACTTGTAGGTATTTATTAGCAAGTCAGCTGTTCCACTCTTCATCACTTCTGGAGGAGAGCCATCCAGTCCAGATGGTCACTGTAAATGTCTGCCATCCCAGGTCCTGCTGGCTCTTATTCTTAGTAGTAGTTGTGAGAAAGCCATCATAGTTGTGTTCTACTTCTGTCATCTGTGAAGAGGGATTCTATGGCCAGGTTCCATATACACTGAAATATTGCCACCGATGCACAGCAGCCAGAGCTAGTACCCCATGCTCTCTTCAAGTGTAATGGAAGGAAACAGAGGAATTGTCTCTTGTACTTGCCTAACTTCTCACAGGCATTCATTTTAGGATGACACATATCAGCTTTGATGGTACATTTCCCTGTTCATTGCTTATGAAAAGAGCCTATAATGTAATCTAAGGCTAAATACATCACCTTCAAACACCTAAATTAAAGCAAACGGGTTCTACCCTCACCTTTCAGACTTCATAGAGAACACATATCAAGAGGAGTTGGATATCTTCACGTGCAGACTCTAGCCTTGTCACAACCATTGGCATAAGTTCACACCTGATTCAGTCTGTGATAAAAAATGGAAATGGTGTGCCCATATTTCCTCAGACTTGTGTAGAAGGGACCTAACAAAGTCACAACAGGCACAAAAAAATTTCAAATACATCCACACACACCCAGAAAAGCACCAGCATAATCAAGCACATACTTTAGGTGTTCCAGTTCAGAGTTTATTGTAGCTAAAATGTAGATGAAGTGGGTTGGCTATCCTGACCTATGGACTGCAGTAGACCTGCTAAAGGAAGAAATCTTGTTTCCCCTGTCAAAGGGAAGGAGCAGGCACCTGTTGAAATGCTTATAGCCTAAATCCTCTCATATTTGACAAAGTAGGCAAAAAGGGTTATTTCTATAGCAATGATATCTACAGGTTCTGGGCAAAACCCAAAGTCCTGGCTATGCTGGACCCTGGATAACACCTAGTACCTATCCCAGTAAGCTCCCCTCACTCTCACTCAAGCAAAATAACTTCAGCCCAGAACACATGTGGAGGCATTCATGAAGCACCATCTGCAGCCAGTAACAATGACCAACACACTCAAATGATGTGGCAGCAAACACAGTTACAGGAATTTTGGGTGTCATGCTGTTGACAATATCTACACCCAGCTGCTTGGGAATGCATGTCCCAGGAGAACTTACCTTCCCAGCTCTGGGTCTGCAAGCCCTGTGCTTAAGACTGAGTATATCAACACCTCCCCATCCCACCCTGAAAATCAGTTTGTACGTGAGATTACACAGGTGTGTATGGAGATTATACAGGTAGGTGTGTGTTTGTGCACCCTGAGAAAGTGCCTTAGGTGAAGTGGAAAGAAGCAATGGCATGTATCCCTTCTTACTTTTGTGTTGATGGTAAATAAAGCCCCCATCTCCCCATTTACTCCTTTAACACAAAGGATGATTTTAGCAAACTGTATGGACACATTCACAGTGGCATGGAATGACATGCATGTGTTGTGTGCTGGAAAGAAAGCATTTTCAGAGTTAGAAAGCCATCATCTGCATATGTACATATTCAGTATTTGCAACACACCTTGTGATACTCTGCTGGAAGCTGCCAGCAGCATGGGAAGCATCCTGAGTGCAGGTTACAGCCCCAAAAAGATTTCCTTCCTAGAGGATTACCCAGCTATATTCAGGGACCCAGAAGCTCTTTAAATTTTTTTATTGCAATCGATTCCAACACTACTGATTTAACTAATCTCTCAGGTACTCTTCCTAGTCACAAGCTTTACTTGTTTCTTCATCAAAGAAATGAGATCACAGTTCAGGTGCTGCAGAACCAGAGACTCTCCATCCCTATGTGGATTCTTTAGCATCCCCTTGCCCATAGCTCTAAGCTTGTGAGCATTTGGGGGTTTCATTTTCTTACTTCTGCCACCTGTGGCAAAGGAGACAAAGAGTCACACAGACTAGCAGACACTCCAAAACGCATTTACTTTTGTTTTAAAGAAAGAAAATATTGAATGAACTGTGCAAAACTAGAAAACAAGTGTCATCCTTCCAATTCAATCTTTGATTTTCAGATGGTGTGGCACACAGTCAAGGATGGATAAAGAAGGGATGAGGAGATGCTCTGTGATGAATAAAGGCATCAAATCAGTTCACAAACACAAAAAACTGGATCATTTTCAAAAAAGTCAGGTGCACAGTGAGTGGAAGCTGTTCCAAGTCTCGTGCTTATACAGCAGCCAACAGATGTTGTACATCCATGTCTGAGCAGCCAGCTGTCTTCTCATCAGTATTAAGTGTTCAGTTGACATTAAAGGGACAGACAGAATTAAATCTGAGAGCTCAGAAACACAAACAGCTTTTCTGAAGCTTGCTATGTATACAAATTATTATGTCTATGCTTCTTTTTTTTTCCTCAAACAAAAGTATTAATGAACACCAAAAATGAGAAGAATCATGAGAAGAGTGGCCATGGACACCTAAACAGCTTAATAATAATATATTAACATTCTCCAGCAATAAACACAGGAAAAATATATGAAAACAACATCATAAAATTTCAAAATATTAGTATAAAAATACAGGAAAGAGACAGAAATGGCTGCTAAAGATCTTTGAATACAGTCTTCCCTATCCTGGATTTTGTGACCTGTTTTGTAAAGAAGTTTCAGATTTTCAGACTGTGTCTGACAGCTCAAAAAATGTCACCACTCTTACATAACAGAGAGAGAGAGAGAGAGAGAGAGAGAGATTATTTGGTATATGTCATAGATCAAACAGCATCTACTATGTCAGTAGATACCCACTCTGACTCCACCCTGACTTGGGTGGAAAAGCCCAGTGTTTGTGCTGCTTTTCCTTCCCTGGACATCTTTTCCACCCAAGGAAGGCCCAGATACCTGAGAAAGGAGTGGGCAGTGATGTCCTCTGCCAGGTCCCCTGTTGTGGGCAATCAATGACTACGAATACAGGATTTTCCCTCTAGTGTCCTGAACCATGATTTTGATATCATGGTCAAGAAAAACAATTTAAGTTGCACATTAAAGAGCTTGCAATATCTTTGCAAATGTAAGTACATACTTATTTTTAAGAAATCAAATTAACCATTCTCAATTTATTCACCCTGAACTGAATCAGTAGATTGACTTCTAGATTATTAGGCTAAATTTTAAATAACAAGTTAGGTGAAGAGAATTTCAGCATTTAAATTTTTGCTTCAAAACTTCTTTCATTTTATATTAAGGAGGAAATTGCTAAGAGATGGTAACTGGCTCTGATGGCAGAGAAGCTCTGGAGGTAACATGTTGTAGCACAAAGGGTGCTGAGGGGTTGGAGGGAAAATTCAGCACATTTAAGAGATTTCTATATCATACAAATAATCTGATGTGGACTGTGCATGAATTGGGTTTATTTGGATACCGGTGTCAGATGGTATGTCTTATTTGGATACAACTGTCAGATGTCACAGTTTTTCTCTAGCAAGCTAACTAAGACTAAGACATTTGTGACTAATACAGATAAGTTTCGGGTGCTGAGTTCCACATCCTATATACATTCTTTATTCTCCTATTTGTCCTGGTAACAAAAACATGGTGCCTGATCACCTAATGTACTGCTGGTCATTAGGTGAGAAAATTTAGAGAAATTTAGAGAAAGTAATGTAGAGACCATTACTTTTCTGTGCAAAATTTCCATAATATTTGACAGTGCAAATTCCTAACCATTCCTAACTTGCAAGACTTCTCCTTTGTATTAACCTTACCTTGCACTCCTTGAAATCACCTGTGGAGAGCCAGAGATGAGCAAAAACCAAGAAATAGAGAAAGGGTTCCTGTCTTTCTTCTATAGCCAGCAGCTTAGGGACTTGTTGAGTTAAATCTTACCACATTATGTAACAGCTCCTGCCTTCTGTTTGTTTCTTTCAGGTCTTTTTCATCAGTTTGTCTTTGAACTCCACACATTTATTCTCTGTTCTTTTTTCTTGCCCATCAAATACATCTTTGTCTTCATTTTCAAGAACTTCTTTAGCATGTTTGCACTGTGTTGTTATCCCTCACTCTCCATAAAGGTGCTGATTCCAGCCAATAACTGGTCATGTGTTACATTTCTCAGTGCATCCCTTTGGCACTTCCTCCTTGAGTCATCACATTATGAGTGAAGGATGCCACAAGCACTTATGGAGTGAATGTGCTGTGCTTTTCAAAGCTTTCCAGCAAAAATCTTGAAACTCTTATGCTACAGGTGTGCTGGAAGTACTGTCCTCCCCATGCTGACCATTAATAACTTCTCAAAGATCTATGTTTTCCTGTTTGTCTGCTTGTTTGTGCCCACTCAAGTGTTGTCTCAGGTTATAAATCTGATCAACAATCAGAAGAATTGTGCTGTCAATAATCATTACAAAGGGTATTGGAGAGAAGAAATATTTTGTTGAGTGGTACAGGGATAAGTACAGGTTACAAAAGATGAAACACTTCTCTTTCAAGACCTCTTAAAAGTAAGAGAAGGAAGCAGATTCACAGCCCTGCAGCTTGTCAGGCTGCTCTGTTTGCATGACAGTTATCTGTACATCAGCCACTTTGCTCACCTTAAAAAGGTAAGAAGCTCAGAAGTCCAGACCCAGAAAATTCTGCAGGAACCTAACAATAATTTATATAAAGGTACTCCGTAAAGTATTTAAGATGATCCCTCAGACCCTAAAATCCAGCACTGACAGCTACTGTTTTTGTGGAGAAACATTTCCGTGGCACGCTGCCAAGGGACAATGAGAGTCTTTCAGAAGCACATTTTTGCCCACAGCAGATGGAAGTAGCAGCCTTTAGTTGCAAACAGAAGCCTGACAACAGCAAGAAAGGGCAAGACCGTGTAAAAACAGTGGCACAGACAAAGCTGGTGATGTTTTCAAGGCAGATGTGTACCACAAATGCCTTGTGAAGGGAATGTGCAATGAGCAGTGAGGGACCAAGGATCTTCTCATGAAGTACAAGTCAATTACTTATATATCCTCCTATATTAACTGATGGTATCTATTCTTAATGTACTCTGTTAAGTATTTATGTGTTCACACATTTTATGTTGAACAGTATGAACATACTGTATTCCCAGAAATGTTCAGTACTCATGTTCTATGGTGAAAATTCATTAGTAGTTGAATTCTTGTAATTCTTGTGCAATATACCAAAACTTTGTGAACTCTACAAACAAAGAGATAAAAATAAGGTCTGATCATGCCATTGTGGTGTGTTTGTGCTTTTTCTTTCTTTTTTTTTTTTAACATTTTGAGTAGAGGGTAAGCTAAAAGATAAATACATGATGAACATGTCCTTTCTCCTGCAAACAAGTGAGCTATAGATGTTAGTGCTGGAGCTATAAAATTTGTTTTAGCCTTCCCTATATGTTCCATATATAATCCATGTGTTTACAGTGTCAGGGTCATCCTGCCCTGTCTTAGCAGTTGATAGTGCTTACTGCAGAGACATCCAGCCACTCTTACCAAAGAGCCCTGAGCCCTACAGCTCCTGTCCATAGCCCCACAGATAAGACTATGGCCATGATAGTAAGAAGGCCTGGCAGAGAGGCTGTGAACTGACTCTGTGGCTGCCCAGGAGCACCTGAAGCCATGTTTACATCCTTCTTGTGTCTATCATGTATAATGAGCAAGTATACAGGCAGCTTTTGGGAAATTCAAGGAGGTTTGCCCCAAAGGATGCATTACACTCAGTTATTCCAACCATCTGGTGTGTTTCTGGCTGGGCAAACACAGTCATAGATTCCCCCTGCCAACACAGTTACCAGAGAGACGTGTGTGATTATTCTGTCTTTGGGGAACCCTGGACATCTTGGGATGTACAAAATAGACTTGTCAAAGTTTAAGAAGTATCTTAGCAGCAGCATGACTGGGTCTTTGACAGACTGGCCCGGTAGGTGTCTAATTTAGGATGAGCTCAGTAGCTCTCCAGGCCCCAGTAACTCTAAGGACGTGATCTCCATTGCTTGAAATGGAACTTGAGATATGTGGCTCACAGGCAGTCACCTACATTTAATACCTAAATTTAGATGTCTACAATCTGGAGCTGAATTACACTCCATATTTCCCATTACAGCTCAGGACCTGGCAAAAATACTCAGTCAGAAGCATCTTCTGGAACTCTTTGACCTCCTTTATTCCCATTTTTTCCCACTACTCTGAAACAGTCCTCACACACCTCCACAATTAGGTCAACTTTGTTGTCTGTCACTCTGACCTCCAGTTCTGAACCTTTTTACTCGCACTGAATGGTTTAAGAGTCTCTTTTACAAAAAGACATAAGGCTTTGAAAGCCCAGAAAAAGCAAAAATTTTATCTCCAGACCCCCCACACATTAAATGTTCATAGGTTAATGGATCAATAGGTGTCCTTCTGAGATCCTAAAAGAGTAGTTAAGAATAATCTTACAACTGAACAAGACTGGGAAGCCTAATGCCCTCAAGCAACATGATAATGGATTTTAGCTCAACAGGGCAAAAAGCTGGGAGGGAGAAGAGCACACTGGCAGGGCATGTCTGAGCAGGAAAAATTCACAAACACACAACATAAAAACTAATAACCCCAAGCATCAGTTAAACCTGACAAACAGGCCTTGATACGACTCAGTAATATTTTTGTCTTGAAATAATGTGATGCTTTTGAAAAGTAACTGAGTCACTTTTGTAATCACAATGATCTGTAACAGGCCAGAAAGTTCAATAAACTTAGACCAAGAGGGAGGGAAGTCAGTTCCCCTCCATGAAAGGAAAGACCTGAGGTCTCAGCCTTGACCTACAGGTATCAGTAGGATAGTTAAGCTCAAACCTGCAGCACTTCTTTTTCTCTGGTGAATTTGATAAAAGTGCTTTTGAACCTGATAAACATGGGGTAGATTAAGACTGTGTCTGCACAGCTGCAAATGAATCACATTTTATCTCAAAAGAAGGCATTCAGTTTGCTGATTTTCCTAACCAGCTAACTCCTGTCTGCTCTAAGGCATTACAAAAGAGCTCTTACAGGAAAAAAACAAGAGTGATTAATTTTCAATTCCCAATGCTTTTCCTCCCCATTACACACTCTCCTTGTACAGTTCTGAATGCCTGAGCAGAAGGGGCAGTCTGATGAATCCTTTTTAGGCTGTTGCAGCCTTAAAGTGTGCCACTCCAGTTGCCAGAACAGAGGCAGGAAAAGTTATTAGATGCCTCAGGGATGTGACTTTTTGTCTATGCAAGGGGAATCTTTCTGCTTCTTGTGACAGATGAACTGATAAGTGGCTGGATGGGGACTGCAAGTGACAGCAATGGAAGGTGGATGCTTACCATGCCAATATATCTCAGAGACCAGATGGAGTTTTTACTGAGCAAAATGTGTATTTTATTACTCCCTATAAATGGATCAAATAAGTTCAGCAATAATCTAGTTTCCATATAATGGGAGAAAGCCTTCATGGCAACTCAGAAGGCAGTGTCCTAAAAATCTTTTTTACAGCACATAACTCACCAGCTGACAACTGGATGAAGGCTTGTTACAGATTTGGTGCTCTGTTGTTACCAGTTGCAGGAACTGCTCACCTGTGACATGTGCAGTATTGTTTGGGAATGCTCAGCAATCTGGTCAAAGTTTGGGAGGCTCAGTGTCCAGCTGTGGTGCCTTTCCCTCACATTCAGCATAGTGCTGGCATCCACTTCACAAAAGAAAACACAGAGCAGGGATCCAAGTGGGCTCTACAGTGGGACAAGGAGGTATTCAAGGGAAAATAATGGGCAGAGCAGGGATGCAATGTTAGAGGTGCTAGCCTGAGGGAGTGGGATGTATCACTAAAGAATGGAGAAGGTAAGAGCAATGTCCTGGAATCATTTGCAGAGTGGATGTAGCTGAAGAGGGGGTACCCCCTCTCTCTGCATGGTGCTGAAGGGGTGGGTTAGTGTGATGGGAGATCAGCCAACACTGCAGGCTGAAGATGATGCACAATCATATTGCACCCTCACTGGAGCTCTGCATGCCCTGCTGAGGTTTGGCCACCAAAAAACTACAGTTATCATTCTGTCACAGTCTCCCCCACCACAGTATCAGGGCTTGGCATGGTTACTCCTTGGTAAGGTGTCCAAGTTTCTCCACAGACACCTCCTTCCATCCACCAGGATCCTGCCTGGGTGGATTTTGAGGAAGTGCAGGCTGTGTCTGCCTGACTGCCAGCAGCAGGAGCTGCTTCTTCTTGCCCAGGGAGCATGGGAGCAGAAGGTCACTGTGGACAGCCTCAGTGCATGGCATGGGAACGCTGGGGCCAGCTGACACTGAGTGCTGAGCCACAGTAGGGCTGGCAAGGGAAGGGGCTGAGAGCAGACAGGCATGGAGGGAAAGGCCTGGAGCTAGGGAGCACCAGTAGGATGTCTTCAGGGCAGTGAGACTTTCCCCTAACTGTAGAGTTTAATTTAATCTGTCAGCAAGACTTGAGTTTGATGGAAGACACCGGAAGACAGTGAGAGAGAGCAGGAGAGGTGTGTTGGTACTGAGTGGTGACCCTGGCATGGGCTGTCTGAACTCTTAGTGTGAACCTGGAGGTGACAGCAGGAGCTCAGGGCAGAAGGGCTACCTGCCTCCCCTCCTCCCTGGCCATGCATCCTCTTTCCTGACACAAGACATTTGGCAGACCTAGTCCCGGAGAGCCACCCATCAAGGCTCTCCTTTCCACACCCTCACACAAAATCCTCCCCTCTTCTGATCTTTACTGCTCCTTCATTAACTACTCTTCATGAAGATGTGCTAGTAGGAGAACTGGATTCACTGATATGGTGTGCCCTTCTGGAAGGGTGTTAAGAGCAATGAAGGGTAGAAAATGGAAGTGGGAAGGATTGAAAAGTTTACTTCACATGAAAGGATGAGCTTCTTTGTGGAAAACCATTTGCCAAATGAATTTTTTATTGCCATATGTTATCTGGGGCTTGTCCCAAATAAAATAAGTCTCATATTAATTATTGTGATAGAACTAAAGCAAATGCAATTTCCCTGCTGTCTCAACTTCTGACATATCAAGTCTATAGCTGTATTTGTATAAAGGTGCTTTATACTGGGATAGCTATTCCCATACAGCAAGGAAAATCATCATTTGGATGTGTCATCTTTATAACAACATAGTTATATCCACTCTCTTACCCTATTTTAGCTTTTATTTTTACATGACCTTCTCCTCCCACAATGGGATTAATTATCCCAACAGAACTTGCAGAGCTGGCCTTGGCATGGAGAAAATGAATTGTTGCTGCCCATACACTTACACAGCTGTGGCAATCCCAGGAAGTGATAATGTACATGCATATATGCTGACTATGAAGTAGAAGATGCTGTAACCAAAACCAGGGTACGTGTGTTTAATTCTAACACCTGTAAATTGAAGTGCAGGCATATTAAGGACTAGAATATATTTTCTCTATATGAGAGCTCAGGAATATGTAATAGGAACAGCTCTCACAGGGAGGAAAGAGAACTGCAGCTTTTTCCTATGGGCATAAAGATTATGCACAACTCCAGAAGCAACTGGAGGCAGACATCACCCATGGCATTACAGCAGTCTGAGCCTGACTACAAATGCAAGGCTTAGGGGCTGCAGGGGAAGCAACTACAGAGTCTTCAGAGAAACCTGGGGACACAACTGCTAAAGTTCATTTGCTGAATCTATGAGATAACTAGCAACACATTGTGGGGGAAAAAAACCCAGGGAAGCGAGGTACCTGAAAGAGGAACCTTTCAGTGTTCAAATCCCTTTGTGAATACAGCATGTAGCCCTTCCTCCAGCAGTCATGTTCAATATCCACTATGATTTTCCAAGACTGAACTGAGCTGTATCACTTAAGGTAAAACCAATTTATTTTTTACAAATCTGTCCATCATTCTGAGTATTCATGTCTCTCTTAAATGCAAATAAAACTGTTTTGAGCAAGGGGCTGACATTTGTATATGTACAATAGGTAAGACAATGCTCAGGCAAAGCCTTCAGGTTCAGCTACAACACAACTAAAATAATGTCTAAATGACATTACTGAACAATAAAAAATTTATAAAAATGGTATATTTCATAATAATAGCAGTCTTCTAAATTGTGTAAATTTATGGATTTCGCAAATGTTACCTTCTGCCACCAAAGAACAAGATAGAGCAGTTTTTTAAAAAACTGTATAATTGCCCAGTATCAACTTTCTGAGAGTCTCATTATTACCTACTGGAAAAGAGGCCATTTGTTTTAAAGTTTTGGTTGTTGCTTAAGAGGATTTACATAATTGTTTGCACTAGATATCAGAAACTAGTTTGAAGGATTTGGATGAGTCCAAAAAGCATTCTTCACTTCTACTGCACCACATAGATCATTCTTATTGCCTGCTCTAAAGAGAGTACAAACCAGAAACAGCCTCTTTATTGTTTCCTTCACGTTTATTTTTCTCACCATTAACACTCAGCAGAAAGTGTTCACTTTGGGTAAAACAGAAATTATCTAGTGAAGCACAGGGCTTCACAAACATTATCAGACTGAGTATGTCTAGAAGTGGTAATATCTGTACTGCCCTGGTAAGAATACGAATAATCCCAGACACTGTAGGGGCAAACTTTTAACACAGTATTTAATCAGGTGTAGCTATGTTTCTTTCCATATACATTATGGAAAGAATCATTATTTTCCTTCTTCAGCACATACAACATTGCTGTTTAGTAAACTTTATAGCGAAACCAAAGCCATGTTGATGTGTTCTTGTAACAGCTTGTTGTCAATTGCTTGCTGCTGTCCTTTCTCTTGAATATAAAAATACACAAAGTGAAGTGATAGGAATAATTACTATAGCTTCAGGTGTTCCTAGTTTCTTTGTGGCCTAGAGAGACATCAAACTAGTAAACTAAAATTTACACCATATAGCCACATTTTGTCCTGTACTAAGATAAACACATTAGTGGTGGAAAACATGTTCATTCCACTCAATTAAAAAACAGTAAATAGCACTACTAATAACACCTGCAGGATTGTCTCTCTTATTATCAGAACACCTATACCATTTTTGCCCTGTCTATATCTCAATTCTAACAGCTGCAATTTAGCTAGGTAATCATTCAAATGAAATTAAGACTTCCTTTATTTTTTCACAATGAAAGGTGTTTCCAGATTCACATTTCAACAATGAAGAGATCCTTGGTGGTATTTTAAGGGCAGTTTCAATTAGAGCTACTTATTACTTCTGAGTTCTTCCATTACCTTTCTTCATATGTATGCTTGAATCTCCTATTGCAATTATCAATATGCATATGTTGACAGGGATATGTTTGTAATATTTATGATATTAAATGGTGATTCCAGTACAGGCTGTCAATTATTTGAGTGGAGAGAATGCAATCAAAGGATGTTGCAAACTCTGCTATTGACACCTGCTGTCCACATTCACCATGGAATGGCTTTGGTAGGCAGGGCTGCACAACAGTTACCAAATGGGTGGAAAGGGCTGAAGTGGGCACCAAGTCATCAGAAGCAAAGAGCCAACAAAGATTCATCAGGAACCTGCAGAAAAAAAGATGGTCCCGAATGGTCACTATTTTGAGGTCTCCACCTAGGGATATCTAGCTTACAGTCCATCCCTCCCCATATTGCTTGTTCCCAGCAAGAACCAGCTGTCAGTGACTGCTGCCATCCAGTACAAAGTCAATCCTCCAAGTTCTTGTCTACCTTGACAGTGGTAGGACATTCTCAGGCTGGCTACTGATGCCTTTTGTTTTGTGTAGCAGGGGAGGTACAGAGTTAGTCCACAAATGAGGAGGATATGCTGCCTTGACAGTGCAGCTAGGGAAGGGTTAAAATGCTGGAACTCAAGGTTGAGATCAAGAGCTAGGGAAGGAGGGAAAAGACCCTGAGGAAGAGGTAGGGGCCAGCAACAGGCAGTGAAGACAGAATGATTTTGACAAAGAAGGAAATGGAACTCTGCAGGGTCATTCCTCCTTTCATGTAAGAGAGACAAGCAGAGACACTGACAGGACTGTCTGAAAAGAAAGCTCAATTTAAAAAAAACCGGAAAAGCACAGTATACACCTGAAGAACTAAGTGCCTCTTGCAGCTGCTTTTTCTCTTCCTCTTTGGTGGGAGTGTGAACTTTTGCCTCATACACCTCCTACCTTCTGCAGTTCTGTTAAAGGCCCTTTTTCCCTGCCTCTTCTCTGGTTAAGTAGTATTGCTGTTGCTGCACTCAGAGATGGCACCAGAAGTTATGGATTTACACTGTACAAGGTATGGAGATGGCAGCCAGCACTATACCAGAAGAAGGTACCTTGAGTTAGATACAGGGCAGGAGAATGTCAGGAGTGGCACCATGTTTTCCTCAAAGGTTTTATACTCCTGTGGTTACACAAAGTTGTTGTGCACAGGAAAGCTGTGCATAACAAGCTGAGGAACTGTGGCATAGGGGAAGCCCACAGGCACCCTTAGGTTTTCTTCCACATACAAATTGAGAATTTGGTCCTCCACAAACAACTTCTGAGGGGCCTGCAGCATCAGAAGAATTCCCTTCCACCTTTGCTACAAAGGAAACCAGAGAATTCAGCAAAAAACATTACAGTTATATCTTTCTTCCTGTCCTTTGTTGGGCACAAGATATGCCTTTGGTAGGGACACCTGATGGGATGGAAAAAACATCCACATTATTCTTTCCCCCCTCTCTTCCAGACATTAAATCAGTGCTGGAGTTATGGGAATCTACACATCCATTATCCTTCCAGCTGGAATCAAAACATGATTGTATGAAATGTGGTATTCAACTTACTTTTTTTCTGGGTTAAAATTCATGTGCAAACTAAATGTGATTGTCTGTTTAATCTATCTTTTGGACTGCCACTCAGATAATCAGAGGGTAAAAAGCATTACTTGTGCTGACTGAATGAAGGGAAAATTTCACTGACTTGGTATTGGCTTTAAAATCATACCAGACACCAGGACCTATAGAAGAGCAACTTTTCAACAAACAAGTTAAAACTTGACAGTGAAGTCATCAGGTATCCAAGGTCCTGCTCCAGAACACGGGTTACTGATCAACCTGGGTCACTAAAAGTTGAGGTTGTCTGTCTTTTTTTTTTTTTTTCTTCGCAGACAGTATGGCTGCTTCAAACAATGCTTCTGTAGCTGAAAGATATAAATATCCCCTGCTTGGGTTTGGTCAGGTAACACCAGCAGGTCTGTTTGACCACAGCTTATATATAACACAGTAAAGGAAAATGTTGTCTGTCTTCACCCTTTCAAAATATTAATTGAAACATTGACATTTTACTGCCAGTTAGGCTACAAGCTTTTATGAGTTAATAACAACTCTCTTTCTTGAAATACCCAGGAGTCTAGAGCAGAGATTACAGCTGTTTCGAGCTTTAAAAAAAATGTTTCAGATTTCTCATGCATATAATCTTAAGTTTCTCCTGGGTACAGTGCATTTTGATTCATTGTGCAGATTAAGCAGGTGCTGTAGGAGCTGAGGTGAACATCAGATGGTAGTTTCACCAGCTCTGTTGTGTTTTAAAGAAAATAATAATGGAATGCTGCTATAAAATCACAGGATCACACATGTCAACTAGACTAACAGCACTAAGTGCCATATCCAGTCTTTCCTTAACCACCTCCAGGGATGGTGATTTCACCACCTCCCTGGGCAGCCTATTCCAAGGTCTAAGCACCCTATTTGTGTGAAATTCCTACTGAGGTACAGCCTCCTAATGTACAACCTGTACAAGCCCCTGGCCCAGTGTAAGACTGTGTCCTCTTGTCCTGTCACTGGTTACCTGGGAGAAGAGGCTGACCTCCATGTGACTACAGCCTCCTTTCAGGGAGTTGTAAAGTGATAAGGTCTCTTGAGCCTCCTTTTCTCTGGGTTAAACAACGCCAGCTTCCTCACCTGCTCCTTACAGGACAAGTGTTCTAGACCAGCTTTGTTTCCTTTCTCTGGACTTGCTCCAGCACCTCAAGTGTCCTTTGTGGACTGAGGAGCCCAGAACTGGACACAGTACTTGAGGTGTGGCCTCAACAGTAGAGTATAGGGCAACTGCTGTGTATAGGGGAAAATTATGTATCTGAGCAAGAAATACCACCTTAGAAGCAAATCGCACTTGCAAATGAGGAGTTTTCTCAGAAACACCTGGAGAGGTGAGGGATGGGAAGAG
>NW_005054315.1:2290237-2290346 GCF_000277835.1 Geospiza fortis
GCGCCAGGCTCTCCGAGCGCTCCCCTCCCGGGCCGAGTCGGGCCCTAGCACACAGCGCTGCGGGGAGGCGCGGAGCGGTGCCAGGAGGGCGCGCCCGCCCGCGGAGCCC
>NW_005054315.1:2292374-2370077 GCF_000277835.1 Geospiza fortis
AGCCCGACTGCCGGCGCTTCTCCGCAGCTAGCGCGCTTCTGAGTGGCTTTTGCCTTATCCTGCTGCCTCCTGCCCCGTCCTTGGCGCTCCGAAACCCGCCCGTGCTTCCCCCCGCTCTTGCACCTTGCGCGTCCCCGTGAACTGGGGAGCGGGCTGCTGCGGGTGCTGGAAATGCTGCGTACCGGGGAGGGGGAGATGCTGCAGACAGGGACCCCAGTGAGTTTTTATCGGTATTTGTCAATGGGAAACCCATGGAAAACTAGCGCAGAGATTATCGAGACAAAGTGTCAGGTAGCATTGTACGAGAAAATAAGCATCCTTCTCGCTGGAGTGTTTGCCGGTTCCCTGCGGACTGAGTACAGTTTTGCTAATCGGTATTAAAACGATGATGACGATAATACCTGAAAAATCTCCTTATTGTTGCCGCTGGGCCAGAAAGCTAGGGCAGAGCTTTTACATAATAAATTGCATGTGTTGTTTCAGAAACACTGTTTCTAACTTTACCAGGCTTGCGGACAGAAACAGCACTTTGATAAAGCCTGTCCTTTCCCTGTGCGTTCTTTACCCTCCACATTTGTATTGTGGAGCAGCGGGGGAAATCTTGCTTGTTTGTTTTCAATCTAGATTAATGCAGGGTTTTTAATACAAACATGAACCTGTCTTCAGAAGTTGACATGACTTAAGAATCAGCCAATTGGTTGGCATTTAAGCAACCTTCTTTTTACATTTAAACCCCATCAAAGAGTTGTTTACACTAATGTTCTTTTGAAATGCAAATCTAGAATGCCAACAGACTGAAACTCAATTTAGATTAATGTAATTATCTGCCATAGACAAATGAGGCTATACTATTTAATAGCCTTCACTTAAACCTTTTTAGAAGATGAAAAAGACTCCTATTGTTGAAGTTTAGTACTACAACAATAAAAAAATGGCTCTGTGATTTTTGTGTTACCCTTGCAACTTGGTAGAAGTTTGTGGGTTTGCTTTGTTACTCTGAAGGAAGTACTATTGATGTCACATAGATACAGCTTGCATTGAGAAAGTGCGATACAAATGCTTTGTGAGATGTTAGGTCACCTCTTGTAGGGAGATTTTTTGCTGCTTTCCTCTTAGAGAATTGTTTTCCATCAGAAAAATAATAGATTCTTTCCTTGCTTTAGGCTTGAAAGAAGTCAGTGCTCCAGCTGTTACCCCACCTCTCAATCAGCCCAAAAGATCAAAAAAACGCCATACCAATTTGACATTGGATAAAATGATGGAAAAATTCCTGCAGCAGAGCATGGATACAGATGAGAAATTTTACAGATTCGAAGAGCAGAGGCTCAAAATTGAGGACAAGCGTCGGGAAGCTGAGCATGCTCGAGAACTCCAGATGTTACAGATGTTGGGACAGATGTTGGCTGGAATTTCTTCTTCGGTATCACAGAGGTCACAATCTATTCCAACAAGTCCACCTCGGAGAGCGAACCATCGTTCATATGCGGATAACTTTAATTATAATGCTATGACAGCCACACTTTCTCCACCGATAGGTACTTCCTTCTACAGCATAAATAAAAGCTAGGGTACTTTTTAAAACTTCTGTGTGAAAGCACTGGTAGTAAGCAGCTTTTGAAAATAAAAGCTAATTGGAATTATTTAATACTGTGGTGAAGGTGTTTGTCTGATGTCAAATGAAATTAAATCATTATTTGTACCATTGTACTGATTATTTAATACAGGTACATTAGTTATAACAAATTTTCATGAGCAAAATTATACCTTTGGAACCCTGTAAACCTTGGGAACTTCCTTCCACATTCATGTCTCTGTACAGTGAAGTGAGGAGGAGTTATGTATGTAAAAGGCAGGTAGGAGAGCTACTGGAAGCAATCTGGAAACATTAGTTACTCTGTAGCAGAAATATTGCTGCTGTTCTGCTTGAAGTTATCAAGCATAACCCAGTATATGAAGTTAAGGCTGTGCATGTGTTTTTTCAGGGCTGGGAAAAGAGTGGAGTTTTTCCTACGCTGAAGTAAGTCAGATGTTAAGATCTAGCTTCTTAAAATAAATCTCTTTGCAACAAAATTCTGAATCTTATAAATTAAATGTTATATTCTTGTAGTAGGTGCAATAGAAGATGAAAATACTTGCTTATGTTTTTTTTTCCTACACCAGCTCTATAAATTCTGTGGGCATCTGAATTTACTTTAAAGAAAAAGGCAAAGCAGTACCTCAAGAATTGGTATTTATGCACAAGCTTCCTTCTGTACCTTATGTGTGGGCCAGAAGCTGATGGTAGCAATCATTAACAAACTTCTTGGGATCTGTGTGCCTGTGGCATTTATCTTCATCATGGTCTCTTTGTATCCAGAGGTAGACTGCATGGGCAGGAAGAAATCAGGGATATTCCATCAGTGCTGGAAGTAGAGTCAGACTGGGGCTTAGTGACTGTAGCCTGCCACGTGGAAATGCAAAAACTCTTATTCTGTTCTAATTCTGATTTTCACACTGCTTGGAAGGAAAAAAGTGTAGTTTGAAAAGAGGAAAAAAAAAAGAAGCAGCCAGCATCAGTGTTGAATAATAATCTGGCATGCCAGATCCTAAGGGGCATTCCCTGAGTCCTGAGAGGTCCTTTCAGTTGTGTGTTAGTTATTGTTTCCCTGTAAAGTGCATGGCAGGCTTGGTGGTTAGGTCTGTTGAGGGTTTAGGCTGGCAGATCTGGTTGTCTTCCTTGAGTGGATAGCTGGTGTGTAGGATTTCCTGGTGGCAGCAGACTTTTGCAGATAATTTATGGGATATGAATGGATACAGTGTTTCAAATGTTCTCACTTTTAAAATTAAGGAAAACTGGTGTGCTTTAGAAAATCCCATAGGAAATTATTTAAGGTTCTAGACTGGGGTGGAGGTACCTACAAGGCCTTACCATTACTTCTGAAAAATTTTTCCTGAAAAGCTGAATTGTGTGTAGCAACCTGAAACTGAGGTTCAGTTTTTCTTGTTGGATTTCATCATATAGGTGTACAGGCATATTGCGCTGTGCAAAAATGCATTTTATTTATTTAACTGTAGCAAGAGCAATTCGAGATTCTAATGTTCTAATTGGCAAGGGTGTAAAAAAGTGTTTATGCTAAAATGTGAGCATAGTGCTTCAGGCAACACATCTTTTAAGGAATTAAGATTTAATTTGTTAAGAGCTGAATATGCCATAGTGATTCTGTAGGTAGAGTAGGGCTATATTAAGAATGGCTTTTTGCATAATTCTCTGCTTTCTCTCCATTTATTATGTAGTAATTTTATATTCACACATGAAAAAGAACCAGCAGCAAATAAACACAAGGCCTTCTTAGCAACACTTCAGTTTCAGGGTTCCAAGCTACATAATATTCTTGTGTGGTTGAAAACCAGCAAATATGTGAAGTGTGATTTAAAGAAAATAATCTGCCCTGTTTTCAGAGGAGATGAGGATTTTGTTCTCCTCTGGGTCACTGCAATGCTATTTTGGCTGTAATCCAAAACAGGTTGTGGGTTTTTTCTTTCATTTTTATTCCTTTCTTTTTTTACTCCCCTTTTTTTATTATTTCTCAGTAAGACTGGGATGACTGTATTCAAAAGCAAAAGATCAGCCAAGAGTATTTATCATTATTGAAGACTAAAGCATGCTATTACTGAAGATTAGCGTGTTTGGTTTAGATTCTGTGAAAGACAGAGAAGAAGGTGTATTTTGCTGATAGCACACAGATTTGGAATTTTCTTGTTTATTACATTTTTTCCCCTTATTATGCCCAGTACTTCTGGAACAGAAATTTTCTTTTTCTTTTTTTCCTTCTTTTTTCCTCCCCTCTATATTTTGGAGTTGGGGGTTTGGGTTATTGAGTTGTGTACAGCTGAAAATAAGGAATATAATGGGAGTTATTTTCTACATAATTATGTTACACATGTGTAGCAGTTCCTTGAAAGCTTTTTGGAAGATCTGTACAAAAGAAAGGAAGCATGGCTATGGTCTAGGACACTGATGTTAGCATTCAAATAAGCCACTCTTCTGAGCAAAATTTTACAGGTAATGAGAGCTTCTAAGAACTTGCTCTTTTAGTGTATTTGCTGCAGTTTATAGTTAACACATTGTTGATAGAAGAAGTGATCTTCACATTTTCCCCATGTTAGGTAAATGTTTTGATTCTTTCTAGTTGTAATTGTTGAAGTAACTTTTTATTATAAATTTTTGTAGCCTTTGGAAAGAGTAATTTGATACATAGCCTACTGAGTGTGCAGTTGTTTTAGTATGTGGCTTGACATGTAGCTTTGCATCAGAGATCTGGAGATGTATTATAGCTAAAAATGATCTTTGTGTGATATTTGTGATGTTTGCATCTAGTGTGTTGGATTATAGTTTTGCAGAAAGACTTTCACTATGCTTTGTAACCGCCTACCAAAATAACAAAGCAGGGAGATAGGCCCTGATTCTGCTAAGAGGTGGAAGTCTTTAAGGGGAAGCGAAATATAAGGTAGGGTGTACATTTAAAATTTGGTTTCAGTTGCTTTGTGCTTGCTCTGTGGGTGTGTTTAGTCCTTACTAAGCGTTCCTATTTCAGTTGAGCTTAATTATGGAACTGATTTCAGGGTGAACTAAGAAGGTATTTCTAGTTACAAAATGTTCATGTAACTATTCTGGGTTGTTGCTTCTTTCTGTACCTGAGGCCTAAATTAGGACTGTGAACAGTCAGTGAGAATATTCTCTTCATCAGACCCTGAATGCATTTTTATAATCATTACCTTCCCTAGTTACTCGCTGTTTTAAAGGCCTTTAAGTGACAAAGCCTTTGGATTTTAGAAGTATGTCACTTTGTGTATCTTTGTGTGATTTTATTAGTGTACATGAGTGCTTAAAAGAAATGCTTGGCAGTAGTTTAAAGAGGAACATTCTTTGAAGTAACACATATTTTCTTCTTTTCAGTTATAGAGAGGTCTTTTTCACTGCACAGAACACACACTCTGAAGGATATGGAGAATATTTTTCAGCTGGTGCGCAATGTTATCCCTCCTCTCACAGGGAAAAAGCATAAAGGTCAAGATGGTCGTATAGGCATTGTTGGAGGATGTCGAGAGTAAGTTAAATGGAAATTTGATTTTTGCTTCTGATAAAGCTTCAGGATTTCATAACTGCTTGGAGAAGCCATTCAAACTCACCTTACACTTAAACCACAGTTTTCCAGAGACCTTTAGGACTCCATCATCATGACCATTCATACTTAGGAAAGAAGCACCTTGCAGATGTGTTGCAAAGTTTTTATACTGAATGTTATGGGAACTTAAAATGCTGTTTGTGTCTACCTTCTCTGTCTTTTTTGACCACCAAAAGCTGTTAGTCTTTTCCCATTGCATGGTGAGGTTTTAGAATAAATAGAGTTAAGACAGTGGCACATCTGATTTTTTGCCTTCTCAGGAACTGTGTCTCTTTATTTTCTTATGCTATGTTTTCTTGTGGGGTTTTTCTTTTGATCAATATTGGTGTTTAGTAGATTCTGTCAATGTCTTGCTTTATGTACTGGAGTAATGGAAATATCCTGTTTCGGGGAGAAAAAATGTACTGCATAAATCAGTTAAATGCTGTACTGACCTAGAAACAATATTGGCCACAATACTTTGAATGAGCCACTACACCTTCCTTCTTTTCATTTTCCCCTTTTGAAGGAGACATGACATCTTTCTTCTGTAAGAGAGATCCACTTTTGGACATCTGCTTTTAATAAACATTCCATAAAGAGCAAAAAGGTGCTGTCTTCTAGCTGGGTTGAATAGCCGTGAGTTAGAAGCTAATGGTCATAGGTTCTTACCTCTTGGTTGAAATAAGCACTTTTGGAGGGTGATTGTGTTCATATCTCTCTCTTCAGTCTTATAAAAAGAGAATTTAGGGCAACTGGAATCACAGTTTAGGCACTTCAGTTAAGCATCTAAAGCCAGATGGGATTGATCCAGGTCACAGATCCCATATTTAGCTTGCAAACAGTTTTTGACTCTTGTTTTGTTTGTGTCTGAAGTTTTACCTCTATTACTTGAGAAAATTCTGCTGGTTTATGGCATGATCTGTGTAAATATTTCTATGAAAGATCATTATCTAATCTCATTACTGTGGTTCCTAATCTAAGTTTTATTTCATTTTAGATACACTGGAGCACCATATTTTGCTGCAATTACAGCCCTCAAAGTGGTATGTGTTCTTCTATACAAGTCCAAAATGAACTTTTCATAATTTCTGTTGCCTAGGTGTCATTTTTGAAATAGCATTCATTCTGTAGTGCACATGAACTTTGAGCTCTAGAAGGTCTTCTCTTAAGCAAAGAAAATCCTTAGTTCAGAATTTGTAAAAATTCTTTGTTAATGTGTCATTTACTGTGTTTCATCCACCATGTTTCCTTTCTCTGTATAAGGTGAAGTTAGAAATATTTCCAAAATTTGACAATTTCAGGGACTTGGATAGGAAATTTCAAGACTTGATGAAACATTTTCTTCAAAAGTGAACAATGAAATAACCTTAGATTATTGTTTAGAGTTATGTTTTTGTGCTACAGTGAGTTCTTTGGAAATTTTTTCTGGACCTGATAACTGTATTAAATGAAACAACTTCCTTTCAAAATTTAAAACATTAGACTAGTAAAATTTTTATATGTGGTAAGTTTAAAGATTGTGGGTGGAATTCCATGTAATTTCTAATAGCACATTTTATTTGCATTCTAATCTTCAGCAGAAGTATTTTCTAAGATTTTTTTTCCTAGAAGCATGAACTTCCTTATTTTATTGACATACTAAATGGCTAAACAGACTAGATAAATACAGGGTGATTGTTTAAATGTAAACAAGTCATGCTTACATAATACATCTGATTTTCAGAATGCTATATATAGTGTGTCAGTACTTTCAGCTCATTGTGTCTGTTTTTCTTTTTGAAGATTTCTCTCAATATGTAGGTAACCATCCCAGATATTTCCAACCACTTCTTCTCTCAGGATGCAAACCCTCAAAGATTTGAAACTGAAATGATGTTATTTAACCATGTTATTATAAAATCACAAGGCTACTCAGCTTTCTGTCCACTATGTGCAAGTCCAGTGGCAATAGCAGGAGATTCCTTACTGAAGTCACTTGTTTTCAGACCATTACACCTCCACATAAACAGTCAGAGTAGCTTGAAGTGTTCAATGTATAGTGGTAAAGCAGAGAAGACACTTCCTTGCTACTGGGAAATTTCAGTATTCATTACCAATACAGGATCACTGTTGAGATTTGTGTTTTCAGTCATCCTATTAGTGAGAAACAGAAAAAAAATTATATTGGAAGTTAGATACAAAAAGAACAGAACATTTCATACTAGTCAATGCCAAAATAGAAGAAACATAATACAATTTGTTTAAACTATCGAGATGAAAGAATTCAGTTGAATTATTAGTTTGGAATGATAAAGTTATTATTAAGTATAAATTTGTCAATACTGTTTGCAAATTTTCTTTTTTAGGGTGCAGATTTATCCCATGTGTTTTGTACCAAAGATGCAGCAACGGTAATCAAATCATATAGTCCAGAGCTGATTGTTCATCCAGTTCTGTAAGTGACTTACAGTTTGTTTAAATGAGCTAGTCAGGCTTACTATTTTTAATATTTCAGTCTGATAATTGATTAGTTTGTGTTATTTATTTTGCTGAGTTACTGGATGGATGAGCTGGAGATTACAAAATCTCCAGGCTTTGTCCTTTCATTATGACCAGTCGGATATTTAATATGGGACAGTCAGCTGTGAATTTCTTTTCATGACTGTCAAAGTACAAGTTTTAAAAAGCAGAGATCTTTCTTCCTGCTTCTCTCTGACCTGTTCTGTGGTTGTAATGCATTTACCAGTGAACAGTAGCAAGATCCAGAGCTACAAATTACTACAAGTCAGCATTTTGCAATCTGCATTTGAAAGGCAAATTGAGTGTGTTCTCTTGCTTCTTCAGTATTAATAGTGTTTAATAGTAGTGTGTCTGTTTTCCTCTCACTACTGTGTATATAGTCACCTAGGTAAAATTACAAGGCAAGAGAGATGCTAATTCTCCTTTTTCTTCATGAGTATGTTGCTTGAAATACACACCTGTTCTTGGGAATAAATAGACGTTCCAAAATTATATAAAATAAGGGTTTAATTAACAAGAAGAGGAAAAGTTTAATAAGTGACTGTCCTCTAATTGGGAAAATCAGTGTCTATGTATTTGTGCTTCTCCGAATTTTTGTTCCGACGTATGTTGCTGATTGATGAACTTTCACAGGATAAATTTGTTTCAATTAGGTGTTATGATTGTTTGCAATGAGCACTGCAAATTGGAATTAAGATGTGTGCCTTAAGTGTATGCCTGTGAGCTTAGTTCACACCAGTGCGTGTCAAAGTCTGTTGGTGGACATAGCAAAACTGTGATGAGGGTAGGAAAAGCATGATTTAAAAACATGTTTGTCAGATATTGCTGTCAGGAAGGATTTATGACAGTAGGAATATTTTGGTGTCGAGAACAAGAATGTGGTCTTCCTTATGGGGATGCCTGCAGTTGGAAGTTGTAAGTTTATTGCATTCTGAAGGTGGGATTCATTCCTGTCGGTGGAGACAGAGGTGCTTAGAAGAAAGGCAGCTAAACAGGGTTGTGTTTTGTTGGCTGCTTTTTCCCCCCACTCCCCAAAGGCAGAAGAAACCCATAACTTTATGGATTTCAGAAAAAATAAAAATTATGTTTGAAAGCAAGGAGAGAGATGGGTAGGGTTTTTACCATTATGACTGTTTGCCTCTTCAGTCTAAAAAGCATCTCTTCAGTTGATGTTCTATCTGAAATCATACGATATCAAATGCAGTGGAGAAGCCTAATGGCAATATTAACATTTAACTTGGGGTGTCTGGATGTGTTTCACTTGAGGTACAGCAGATGGTCATCTTGTATGGTGATGAGTTGACCTTGCCTTGGGAAAAGCTTGGTTTGTGTATGCAGTGGTTCTTGATGTCTGGTAATGGAAGATGTTAATGGGAGAAATGGAAGCAGCACAGAGGAAAAGGGAGCTGAAAATAAGATTAACAGTAAACTTTCTGTTCATGAAGAGCCAGATCACGCCTGCTAAGTAAGAGTGGGATTTTTTATACACAAATTCTCAGTGTCTTCTGTGGAATTCAGATTTCAGTGAAAACTCTGATCTTCCTACCTGCCAAGAGAACTTTTGATTTTAAATTTCTGCTCTATGAGTTCCTTCATACATACACAGTATAGTTAATCTACAGATTTTCATATCCATATATCTTTTAAGTCTGTGGCTCAGTATTTAATACTTTTATTAAGACTCTGATTAATTTCATGCAGACAGCTGGGCTAATTGCGTGAGGCAGTGTATCTGTAAATATTGTTTACATGACATTCAAAATGAAAAAAATGCAAATATCTGATGTTCAGATTTTATTTATTAAATTTTCTCATATTTTTATCTCTTCTGCTTCATTTTCAAACCGGGACAGAGGGAAAGAGAAAAGAGTCTTTTCTGGCTAGAAAGGAAAAAGTCTTGATTGACTCTACTGAGCCCAGGTTTTATTGACATTTACACTAACAGCCTATTTTTCCTGTAAGGTGCTTTGTGTTCAGTGTCACACTGCTCATATGATCCTTTATACGTGGTGGGGCCGTTGGCGTTGCGCAGGCACGGCCGGCTGCTCCTGACTCAGAGCCTGATCCCTTAAACACTCTTTGTGCTTCCTCCCGGCCGCGCTTCACGCATGGAGGAACCTCCGGGTAAAACCCACCAGCAGCTATGCCATTGTTTTCTTTTGTGGCTCTCCTTAAAACTCTGCTTTGTTATGATTTCTCCGTGACCCTTCAGAGGAACTAGGTGGCTGTTGTGCCACTCTCTTATTATGCTAATCATAATTATGGCCCCGTGTGCTCAACTCCCTGTTTGAGCAGCTTGGCACTTCGCCAGGGTTCAGCTGCCATTTTGTACTGCTGGGAGTCTGACATTTTATCATCTTAGCTGCCACTGCTTTCTCTACTGCCTTCACCTCACAGGGGATCACGTCAAGGGAAAAAAAATGCTCTTTTCTTGCCCTCTCTGGATGCTTGGGCTCTTCTGGCTCATTAGAGCTGCTGTTGTGGATCTTTGCCAGCATGACTGGTGAAGGCATGGGAGAGTTAGAAGTTGGACTGGGGCGTTTCAGGTCTTTGGCAACTGTCTGTCACTTGAAGGATGCAGAGAATGTTATGTGAGAATGATTGAGCAGGATTGCAGAAGGAGGGTTATGAAAATGAACATCCATCTTGCAGCATTGCCAGGGCAATTCCACATGATCTCAGATGTAGTCCATCCCAGGAATCCTTTTGGTGTGACATTCTGTGTTGGGGACACCCATAGTGCCACTCTCTGTGTTTTTTGTTTCTTGACTTCATTCCCTGTAAGTGAATGTGAGAGCTGGGACTGCATGTGACAGCCTGGCATCTGGAAAAATGAAACTTCAGCATCTGGCTCTGTGTCCTCACCACCTGAGAAGAATAATGAAAGCAGGGTGTGTAGGTGCTGTGAATAGTCAATATTATCAATAGTAACTTTTTCTTTTTATTCAATAATTCTGTCATATGTGTTATGGCCCCTTCCACAAGGACCTGGTATTGTTCAAAAATTGACCAGCTAACCAGTTCAATGTTGTTGATGTCTGACTTCTTGCTTTCCTGTGCAGAAGCAAAAAATGTATATTGCAGAAGTTGGGGTCTTTTAAATAGTGGAATATAGCCAGTCTTGGTGACATCGGCCTTCCTTGGTCTTGTCACTGCTACCTCAGGTTTGTGCTGCACTTCCCTGTTCTGTCAGCTAATGTGCTCCTACTGTAAATGCTCTGCAAATACTGGCAAGATAAAACCTAGCTTTGGCATTTTATTAAGTTTTATTGCAGGTGTTCTCTGTGTGGATTTTTGCTGTAGATGTGTGCACACTTCCTTCATGCCTTTCTAGAGAAGAGTTTTCAGCAGCTTTTTCAAATTTACCATGTTATTGGCCTGGCTCAGATCAGGTTGAATAGACGACTTGGATACCTGTGTTGGGTTAGCTTATCCTATCCTGGTAGGCAAATGATCACAGAGCTAAATGAGCTGTAGGAACACAGGTGGTTGTATGTTTAAAGAAGAGAGAATAAATCTATTGTGCTATTTTCCCCTCTTGCAGGGACTTTGCATAATCGTACCGAGATTTTCTTCTCTGTAGTCCAGAAAAGAGCCAGCTACTACTGAGTAGCCCCCTTGTAAGCTGGTTATCAGACAGTTTGTAAAGTCAACAATCACTATACTCCTTGATCTCCGGGGTTTTATCAGAGAAGTAGCAGGAGGTCATTAATTTCTTGTGGTGCCAAAGAAGTGATGTAATTGTACATTATCCACCAAAAAAGCCACCCTTGAACAAGGCATGGATTTAGAGCTAAAACCTTCCTCTTAGTTGGTTATATCTCTGGGTTTGTGTGGACTAGGAAAGATTGTCACAATTACTTGGAGTCTTACAGTTAATTGTAGAGTTCAGGCTTTGGGTTGCATTTTAGAAAAGATTATTCTTTTGAGTTTGAAATAAGAATAACTGGGAAGAAAATACTCCTGAGGCTGGACTGTTTGTTGAGGCCAGTTACTTTTAATGAAGAAACCCAATGAAGATCAGGGTTTCTGGAACATATTTTACCTAGTTTTCTTGAATTTTGTCTATGTTTTGGGCATTTGAAAAAATCATGAAAGTGAATCATGGGTAGTTGAGGCCCTGATAAGTTACTTGAGCACTCTGAACCAGTGTCAAATCTCTTATAGAAGGCCCAGCAATAATCTTAATATTTTTGGTCTCCTGTAATTTATTATGCGGAGAGGGGATGCAAAAGCATGGATGCAGTGTGGGAGGATGCTCATACTTTTTAGTTGTGTTAGCTAAGGATAGCTATTAAACACTGCTTTGGTGTAATGCTGGCACTAACCTCACTTTTGGATCAGCTACTGGAAGAAGTGCAGAGTTGTTGTCACCAGGGAAAGTCAGGGAGTAAACAGAGACCCCTCCAACAATCAAAAAAATGTCTCACAAGTGACTTGGCTGCTGGGTCCCTATTACACCTGCAGAGAAGATGAGGGAAGGTATAAATTTTGTGATCTTTCTTCCAAAGCCTCATTTAGACATCAGCCTGGCTAGGAATCACATGGGAAAGCCCAGGTTTTTTTCTTAAGTACTTAGGGGGAGATAAAGGTCAGTTTGTATGTGCTGACTTAGAGAATTTATATATTTAAACTCTTTCTTGTTCTGTCATGCAGTACTGTGGCCAAAACTTGCTTGTGGACCTGTTTGCTGTGTCCAGCTTCCTTGGCAAAGAAACTGCTCCTTCTTTGCTGTGTGTTGCAGAGTGAATAAAAGCAGGGATGTGTATTCACCCTGTGCTACAGTCCCTTTCCTTCCTGTTGTTGGACAGGTCTCATGTGATTCCAGCAGAGGTTTTGTCACCTCCACAAAGTGTGAGAAGTAGCCAAAGATTTTTAACATTGCTGCAGGGAGTGCTGCTATCCTTGCTGCTTTCTGATATGTCAGAAATGGAGTTAGATATGTCTAACTCCAGTTAGATCTGGCCAAATTTGTCTTCCTAAATGCTTGCCATACTGCTGTGATTTGAAACCAGGTTCAAATTTCTTTGGTGTTAAATCTTTATTGAGTTTGAATGAAGGCAGGCATCCCTGGGATTTATTTTTGAAGGTTTTAGGATCCCCCCCCTTTTTTTTCCCTGGATGACAATAAGCAAAGCAGATATTTAGGCTGAGACCTGTCCTGTCTTCTCATGTGTTCACAGCTGACTGGAAGTACTCTAACCTTCTGGGTATTCAACTATTATCTGTGCCTTAAAGGTTGAATACAAGGGCTACCAATGTGATAAAAGCTTGTCACTTTATTTACTGGGTTTAACATTAAAAAAAAAAAAAGGTCATTATTTTTCTAGGGACATTTTAAATGTGTTCCTTTCTGAGGGAAATTTCACTGTCATCTTCTTTCTATGGCCTTTAAAGTCACAAGTTTGGTTGGTTGCTGTCCATTTGAAAAATATCAGCCAGATAGTATTTATCACAGGAAGTACAGTGGGTCAAGACCACTTCCATGAACTCTGAAAATAGGAGGTCAAGACATTTGGTTATCATTATGCTTTTTGAGAGGATTGTCATAATACACACTGGTATTGTGGTTGAGATGAAAACAGACTACAACTGCTTTAAGTATTTATATATATCTAAGTGCAGGTCATAAAATGATTGTGTTGGTAGCTCTGGTATCTTTACAAGGCTAGATAAGGTTAACCTTCAGCACTGTAGTCATGTCTGGGTGAGAAATCTCAGAAAACAGAGTCAGGCAATAGCTTCTTCTCCTTTGGGGCTCTCTTGTAGGATGCAAGAGCCTCTGCTCTGCTTAAGAGAGGTGATCCCATTTGTGTAGTGCATTTGGGTTCATTGTTAGAGAGACTGTTGTTAGCTCCAATGCCTCTAGTGTGTGACCACTCAATTCCTAATGTAGCAGAGCATCTGATACCCAAGTGAGAGTCTGTGAGAGTCTATGAGAGCAGCAGCTATGGAAAACTCTTTCAGTCATTGTCAATATGGCATTTTTTTTCTAAACGTTTACCTCAGTAGGTCATTCATGCTTTTACTGCCTTGAAGGTAGAATAGGGAGCAAGATTCTGGTATCTGCACATTAGGAGCAGTCCCTTCCTATGAACTTTGACACCCCTGTTGCTCCTGGATAATGAGTTCCTGTTCTTGCTGCTGCTAACAGAAGAAGCCTACCAGGTTCACTTCTGGTGTCTAAATTAACTTAATGTCTGGAGAAGAAGACTTTATTTGAATAGAATTCAATCCCTCTCTCATTAAGGTCTTTATTTCGCTTTCATTTTCTTCCCTGTTATTTAATCAAATTGTAGCTGGAAAATATGTATTGTCCATCCAGTGTTTACAGATTGTACGCAATTTAAAGATTTAAACAGCCTGTTAGGTGAAAATGACCCTTTTGTCTTCCAGACATTTTGGGGGGCATTTTAATATGCTAATCCTAATTTAATGCCTGTATCTCTTTTTGTTCTCTAACTGCATCCAGACAGCTTCATGCCAGCATGTTGTCTCTGCAATTGGCTCTACCTGACTGAGGTGCTTGGTGAGAGGCACAAGAGTTGACCATAGGCTGAGTGAGCTTCTCTAGAAGAAGGTGTTATTTCCAGTTCTGTTCATGGGACTGAAAGAGGCTGCCTGAAGCCCTTGGACTTCTGGAAATTTTTACAAGAAAGATGATTTAAATGTTGGCAAATGCAGCCACTCTTAGAACAGAGAATTTGTTTAATTTTATGCAGAACATTTTTTTTGCATTGTTTGGTTTTGCTTTTCATTCCTTTGACCCATCCTTCCCAGGATAATTTCACTTCCTATCTTATTTTCCCAATAAAAACCTCACCCAAGGTTTGCCACAATTGGTAACAATTAGTTTTCTGAGAGAATCACTTCAGTTCTAGAGCTACACATTGTGTCCCATTTTTGGCTCTTTTGATGTGTTGTATTACATGAAAGTTCCAAGTCCCAAGAAAGGTCCAAGTTCCAAACATTTGATTCACATTAATTATAATTACCTGCAGTGTTTGGACAAACAAAACTGAAACTCTGTCATCCTCAGATCAGAAACTTTTTCCCCATCTTTGAAGATAAGTCTGTAGGTTTGCTATGAAACTGCCCCCTTAGTGTGGCTTTGGCTGAGTTTGCATAAACAGGCTTGTGCAGTGGTACATTTTAATGCATTTGGAGTTGCCTCAGTCATGCCAAGTGTGTACAGATAACAAGCAGAATTTGAATAATGTCCTCTCCAGAGAGGAGCCGTACAGTCAGTTGGGTGACAGCAGTCTTGCTTTTGTCCCGTGTTCTTCTCTAGCAGGAGGTCCCACTGATTGGCATTTTCTGGTGTCCAAACCACATCTCTGATTGCTGAGGAGGTAGCAGCTCTGCCTAAGACCCGTGTGAAGAGCTGCAGTCCTGCTGCCTCCTGTTTGTGCTGTCATTCATGCTTATCTACTATTTCTGTAGCTCCTGGTTATACCCCTGCTGACTTTGCTTCACATTTTCTTGTTTCCATGTAAAATTTGACAAGGCTGCACCTTATCTCTTGTTCCTTTCCCTCCTCCAGAAAGCAGTGACAGAAGCTGTCATTCATCCTGTATGGGGAAAGCTGCTGTGTTTAGAGCTTTCTATGATTATTTAAAGCTGTTGCTTGGTGGCTTTTGATCATTTGGTAAAAGCCAGTCTTTGAATAAAATGCAGCATAGAACAAAATTTTATTTCTTTAGAGAATTGGGGATGGGAGTGGTGTGTCAGGTCCTAGCTGTCAAGTGTCCCCCACTCTGGGCAGTGACCAACCTAGGGCAAACTTTCAAGCAGATGGCACCTGTCAGACACCTGTTACAAACAGCTCTAGAAGGTGCTTAGGAACTGTGGGTGATATTAGGGCAATACCCACCATCTTTGGAGTTTGTAGGGGATTGCTTGTTGGTTTTGGTTTTTTTTTTTAATGTTAGGAGTTTTGGGTTTTTTTTTGTTGTTGTTGTTTGTCTGTTTTTGGAAAGATTATTACATCAAGCTTTCCCTAAGATGAAGATCTACAGAACTGTGTTTTAGGACAATTTTCATTGTGCCATAGTGAAATATAGAAGAGTTCTGAAGATAAGTTAAGCTTATAAAAGCTTAACTTAGTTCTTCTTTCTTTATTAGCTCTTCCCCTCAAGGCTGTCCCCAATGACTTCTCCCAGTCTGTACTCATATCTAGAATTGGCCCAATCCAGGTGCAGCACCTTGCACTCCTTGAACTTCATGAGGTTAATGTGGCAAAAGTTACCTAAAGCCACTAATAATTTATAAAGTAAATTTGTCCTCACCATTTTAGAGACTCAGTGATGTTTAATTTGAAGAATCCTTGTCTATTTTTCCATGGAAAGTAGTTTCCTCAATACATTCTGGAAACAGAGAAAAGAGGAAAAAGATAAAGATGCAAGATACTGAGCACCATATCTTGCTCCTGTCTACCCAGCAGCTTCAGGGACAGCAGATGATAAAGGTGTTGTGTCTGCCTTCCCAAGAAGGCATCAGTCATCTCAGCCGCTCCTTAATAGCCAAGGAAAGCTGATCAGACCCCATCTCTGGTGTCCTTTTCCCTCGTGTGCCTCCATGTAACCCCCTCTGTCTGCTTGATCTGACTAATGGACAGTTTGTGAAGTTGATCCTGTCTGTGATTGCTGACATTAGCTTTAGAGTCTTTCTTACTTACACAGCTTCACAGATATGACAGAAGTTACAGAAGCTCCTTCAGTTTTTCTTATTAGTTATTCTGTTGTCTTGCAGTTGTTATCTATGTGTTCACCCTGTGATAGTTCTTTAATGTGTGCAGTCAGAGGTTTATTGGTTGCATTGCAGACAAGCTAAGGTTTTGAGGAAGTGTTTGGGAGGTTGGAGGGTGTTGCTTAGTTGCTTGATTGAGCAACAGTGAGTTGTCATAATCTAGATTTTTGTCAGAATGGCATCTGATAACATGTCACAGAACACCTAGTGATTAGCTGGAAGTAGCTGTTGAAGATCTGTTCATTCCCTGTTTATTCCCTGATGTGCTTTGTCACTAGAATATTTTTTTCCACACGTCTGCAGAATGGTACTGTAGTTCACTCTCCATGTTTACAGGTGTTACTGCTAGGGTTCAGCTTCCCAATTATTCCTATTGTGTATGTTCATGGTGCAGTTTGTATTTTTGTATTAGGGGGAAGCCAGACCAGTTCCCAAAGTCTTGCTCTATCGCCTTCCAAAAAAACTTGCTTTATTTTGGAAAATCCCAGATTTTTATTTAATCAAAGTCTCTCTTAAAGGTTTTCACCCTCTTCTCAGAAATTGAAATACTGTTTTCTCATGGCCTTAAGAGATTTTCTTGCTCCTCTTTAAAGCACAAAGCGAGTAATCATATAGAGTGGGGCTATTACATTTATGATATCTCTTTTGGAAAAACATCAAGTTGGATATCATATGGCTCTGCACCTCTAAAGACAATAGTGATTCTTGCTTACTTGATTAATTTCTGTCAAAGCTTGAAGATCACATCTCTTGATCAAGGGGAAGTCTTCTTTATACCTCCTGTCTTTCTAGAGAGGTGTTGCTGTATTTCAAAAAACAGCGCTAATTTCAGTTAGCTCAACGTCTTGGGCAGTGGAGTTGATAAGAGGAGATATTTGAGATCAGGTTAGTAACCCGGCAGAGAAATTGGCACGACATGACAAAGGAGGTTAACTCTGTTCTCTGTGTGAGTGTAGTACAGCATGAGCAGCTGAAGACCTGACATGGCATTCTGTCCTGGTGCCTCCAAAATAGCTTTTCCCAAAGACATTTTTGTCTGGTTTTGATCCACAGGCAAACAAGAACATGCATTGACTTTTTCTGTAATGATAAACTAAATACTGCCAAGAAATATTTATTCCTCAGTACCCAGGCACAATTATCTGTACAGGCAAATTATCCAAATGATCCTTAGCAAGGATTTTGACCCATGCCAGCTAGCCTCTCCCAGGCACTTTTTCCACTGATGAGGAATTACCATGGTCCAGGAACTGTGCCTAACAGGCAGGTTGAGCTTCGTTTTGGAGCTGAGAGTGCAGAGGCCATCTGATCTCAGAGTCAGAGAGCTTTTCTGGGTGTGTTCAAACATCGTGTGTAGACTGTAGTTGGTAAGAGCTAGAGGAATTCTGCCTTTGTGCTAAATCCCATGGTCAGGAACATTTAAGATATACCCCTGCCTGAAGAAAGCTGCTTGTTGATCATTTGTACACTATCAGCTTTAAAGTGCTGCTGGTTTGATGTGCATGTGTGGACATAAACTGTAGATAACACAACAGCCCTTCCACTTACAGAGCAGCTGTAGGAGCAGGATATTGCTACGGTGTCCGTAGCTGTGTAGCACAGCTGTTGGGAACATCCAGTGTCCTGAAATGAAGCTGGCATGGTGCTGGTGTGAGACAGTATTTTTCTGCTTTCTTGGTGAAGATATAAAATCCATCAGTTATTTACAGCATGGTTTTATATCTGATTTTGCTATGTAGTAGTCATTATCACCATTTTTAATCTCTTGACCCTTCACATCTTGGTTTGCTTCTTGATGTGACATTGCAGAGGAGTTGGACATAATGTTTGTAAGATGCTTGGAAGATGAAAAGCTCCACAGTAGGTTTTTATTATTACCAGAGGCAAAGTGTGCAGGAGTGGCTTAATATTGGACTGTTTATTTCCCAAGAGATGGCTTTGTTTTGAAGAGTGCACATTATCAGTTGAGTTTTAGACAAAACTATCTTATTTCAATCCTGAATATAAATAAATTGCGAAACTTTTTTATGGTTAGATTATTTGCAGAAGATATTTGTAGAAGAGCTGAGCATTTATGATAATACCTGTGGCTCTATTCTTAGCTTATGTTTAATGAAGCTTTTTTTTAATGTATTTGGCTTCTCCTGTCCAGAGGTATGTTGAGTCCAGACATCCTTACATATCTAGAGGTTGCAGTGTTCTTACAACTACTGGTATATAGGTATATTTATTTGAGAAATATATGTATATTGAGATATATATTGCTCTTCAAAGATAAAATAAGTTCAGTTTGTGGACAAAGAAAAGTGGTCTGCATATGATGTTTTATTAGAGTTTGGTTTGCAGGCAGTTTTTCACATGTTCAACCTACCACATATTAAAGACCTGTCCTTTTTTCTCTTTTTTTTATATAGTGCTTTAGCTATTTCTTGAATCATTTTTATTTCCAGCTTCCATCTACATCATAAACTGATAGGTGATTGTACAGAGATAAATAAAAATAAAAGGGAGCTGTTTAATAGTTCTCAGGCTGGTTTCCATGCGAGGTAGAGGAGGAGGGAGGGAGCTGCAGTGCTCACATGGAAGAAGTTCAGCTTGCTGGAACAGGGACTGCCACAGGGACAGCGATGTCCTGCTGTTCAGTGTCTCCCTTGCCCTTGCAGGGTCCTCACTCCCACCCAGCAGCCTTGTTTTGACAGAGCTGTTTTGTGGTGTCAGCACAGGCTCCTCTGGGCTCTCTGAGGCAGCTCCTGTCAGCAGAGGCACCACATCCCTGCGCCCTTGACTGGATGCCTCGCTCCCTGCAGCTGCAGAAGCTTTGGGCTGCTGCCTGGCACTTGCAGAAATCATTGTGGAATTTGCTGATTCTGCCAGACACAACCTAAACACTTGTTCCTAAGTGCTGTGTCCCATCAGGACAGCTGTTGGTTATGAAAAACATGCAGTGGCTTTCATCTGTAATAATACAGCTTTGTTGGAGTATTGCAAGCTTACCATAATCTGAGCAATACTGTGAGGCAGTACCCCCTTGCTCAGCCTAGAGGAAGCTTTATTCCCCCATGCTTCAGTTAGGATGTTCATTTATTGTTGTCACTAATGTCAGAGATGGGGGGGAGGGAGGCTAAATTTTCCCTCCATACTGTCAGTAAGGATTAACTGCAAATGCTGGGCAGTGCTTTCAAAATATTCTGACCTATTTACACAACAAAACTGATCAGAACAAAATAAACAGTTCTGGTCAGTGGCTGAATGCTGTATTGTGGCAGCTATATTTGGCAGTGAATTTTCTCATCATTTTTCCAATGCAGACAAAAACCAGAATGCCATAGAAATTTTAAGCATTACAAGCAGATAATGCCCATACTGAATAGCTTGTTTCTCCTGTTGCCTTTTGGGGAAAGGGGACAATTTGGCTGTAATTCAGTTGGAACAAATTCTTATGAAGCAACTGACAAAAAAGCATATGAGTAGATTTATCATTCTGCCATGTGAGGTAATAAACAATTGCATCATTTCCAGCAAGTTGCAATATATACCTGGGAGATGGTGGATCTGTCTCCAAAGTATAACTTCTGCAAAGAAGCATTAAATAGGGAATGACAGACTCTAAAAATTGTTTGTTTCCTGCTTGGATTTTATTTTTTTATTTTGTAACAGCTGTAGAGGATACTTGCAGTTACTTCCTCATATTTATGTGATATCCCCTAAAGAATGAATTGAGAGAAATTTTTCATTTTAGCTATTTGGAAAACCTTTCTATATTTTCTGGGTCACAGATTCTTGGTAGTGTGGAGGATAAAATTGCCTGACACTCGAGATAGGAAATACTTCATACTAAAATGAAGACTTCTTAAACTTTTTTTTGCCCCACTCTTCCTTGTAGTGACAGTCCCAATGCTATCCATGAGGTGGAAAAGTGGTTACCACGGCTGCACTCAGTTGTCATAGGACCTGGCTTAGGCAGAGATGAAGTTCTGCTTGAGAACGCTAAGGTAATGTGCATATTGATGTTTTATCCTATGACTTCATGTTGATTTGTATTAATCATTCCTATATTTTACATCATTACACAAATGTTCTTGTTATGGTTGCTAAATATCAAATTTAATAAAATATTGTTGACTGACAATTACAGTTTCTATCCATGGTCTTCACTGTTAAAGTGTAACCTTCAGTCTGAATTTTAGGCACCTGTATGGTTGTTCTGGTTTGCTTTCGTTTAGCTTGTCAAAGTCACTAATTAAGAAATATGCTGGCGTATCTTGCTAAAAGGCTCTGTGTTTTCTTAGGTGCAAAGCACCAGTACTGTAAGTACATAAATATGGATTTGAGTTCATAATTTTTGACAGCTCATGTGAGATGCACCAAAGATCAGGGACTGTGTCCTCCTGCAATAAGAAATAATACTCTATAAAATGTTGCAGATTTCTACTGTGGATAAAGAGATAATCCTGTTTTCTGTCAAGCCTTAGTGGAGAGCTGAAACAGGAGATTAGATAGTCTTTTACTTTAGATAATACATACTTAGACCATCTTCCCAATGATGTTTTGTATTATTGTCAACACATCTTTGTGTGTTTGAAGTGTGTCTTTCAGTCTAATGTCAATCTAATTTTGTACAATTTTATTTTTTTCTGAGCAGTATTACTGTATTAATCAGTTGCACTAACAAGTGGAATTAATATAATTTACAGAAATGTTGACAGTTACACAGTGAAATCACAAAACAGAGCAGGCAAGAGATTGGAGACCACGCTATCCAAGTGTTTAAAATACCTTGAAAAAACTAACTATGAATGGTAGTGTTGCTAGGATTTTGTTAGAGGAAGTTGCTCTTGGAGTTTCTTGCTTCTTTAATTTTTTTGGAAGGAAAATTATATATTATGATACAGAGGTGCAAAAGTAATAAAGATTAGAAAATAAATAAATTTATTACAACATATTACAAGTGACAAAGAAATCAAATTGTATAATGACAGACATTTAAACATATTTTATTATTTTTTGAAAACATTATTTTCAGATTTTTTTTTACAGAAAAAATATTTGAGATGATTCTTTTTTTTCTTGGCTAAGTTTGATGGAGTTTTTTCCTAAAGGAAAACAACTTTAAACAAAAGAAAATAAGAATTCATTTAGAATAGCTAAGATAATTTCTTTTATGTCAGAATTCCATCCAGGGTTTATGTGCTTATCTGGACTACAGAAGTATCTGGAAGATTTCTTGATTGTATTTTTTTCCTCATTGCTAAAAATAATATTGCTTTCCTAGTGAATGACAAGCATACTTTTACTTCAGTCTGGCTGTCCTGTGAAAGCCAGCTTAGAGTTAAAGAAACAAGCCCAGCCAATAAGGACAAGGCATTTGGAAGTTGCTTTGTGCTAAAATCTCAGGGCACATTCATATGAGCTCTGGATCTGGCCTTATTAATTTCAAGTCACATTAAAGCTCAAGTTCTTTGTCTGCACTGTAGTTGTGTAAGTGTTCATTAGTTACCCAGTGTTGAGGTTTTTAACATGCCACTGGGGACAAGTGAACCCTGGCTGCTGTCTGAGGGAGAGTGCTGCTTCTCTGTGCTCAGGGAAAGCTGAGTCTCCCTCCTGCTTCAACAGTGAATTTTAAGTATCAAGAGATGATAGCATTGCTATTTTAAACTTTTATAGGAGGCTGGCGCGGTATAAAGTTTTCTGGTTTCCCTTTAAGCTAACTGAGGCATGTATGAACACCAGGCTGGGAGATAGGTGAGTGTCTGCTTTCTGGTCAGGGTTTTGTATCAGAGTGCCTGTGATGGTGAGATAGAGCTTCCCCTCAGCCTCCTTCTGTCCCATTAAGGTGCTGAGGCATCGTGTTCTGGCATCTCTCTAAAGCTGTTTTTATGTCAGTTCTTGTCAGTATTGTGCCAGCACATTTCCAATTAATGTGCTTCTCCAAACAGTCATGTGTTTGGGCTGCTTCTCTCTTCCGAGCATTGAGAAATTAAGAAATTAATTACTAGTGCTGTAACCTTCAATTTCTGGTATATGGCCAAGAGACAGTGTTTTGTTGTGGAATAGCTTGAGTGCTTGTTGACCAGATGGTGCATCATCTCCAGATCAAAGAATGCTTTGCTTCCTCAGCATCTTTAGTGTGTCACCTGCCTCCCTCATTCTTAACGTCTGCACTGCTCACTGTGGCATTTGAGCTCCTTTCAACAGTCTGATTTAAAAAAACCCACCTTGTGATCAGTTTCCTTTGATTTTTTTCTCCTTGAGCACTATGATAGTCTCTGAATACATATTTACTGGCTTCCTGCAATTTTGTGGGTTTGGCTGTCATTCCATTTACAGGTCCTGTTACAAGAAGCTGCTCTCCAAGTTATATCCTCCTTTTATAAGCCACTTGTGTGGGTCTGTGGGCCAGAGCTCTCACATGCTGTTACTCAGTTGCTTGGAGCTGATGCTCTGTCAGAGCTTTCTAGCCATGGGTTTGTGAGATCAGGGGCTGCAGCTTTGGAAAATTCCCCTATAGAAGGCATTTGTTGTGTCCTGATAGCTGTACACCTGGATCCCCTGCAGATGTGGCAATTCTAGTCTCTGCCTGGTTAGACCTTCCAATTCCAAAGCAAATAAGCAGTCCAAGCAGCTTCTCTTGAAGAGAAAAGAGAAAAAACACATTTCTGCTCCACTTCTCAGCTCTGGAGTATGCAGATTGAAGCATTTCTGCTCCCCATACTACTTCAAGCTTTTGAAATGCTGTTGCCACATCCAGTGTGAAAAGTTGGCCATGATGTCAGCTTTCTTGTTGGGAACATCAGGGCATCTGTTTATTCCTTTCAGTGCCCATGACTGATTCTGGCCAGAGATACCAGTATGTTATGTCCCTGAGTTCAGCTCAGCTGGAGTGCTGCTGCTGGTGCTTTAGCCTGTTGAGAAAGAGAGCCCATTTAGCTGCTATGTGTAAGCAAGGCCAAGATCTCAATGGCTGTCCTCTACTTAGAAGCAGCATATTCCAGAGCTGTTGGATATTCTCCTTTTTTTGTCCCCACAGCATCAGTGTTACATCCCTATCATATCTACCAATCACAATTTACTTCATTCAGCTGTTGCATGTATGTTTGCACTTCTGGCTTTACTCTCATCTGCATCTCCTACTAGAAGTTTGGAAATAGGGAAATTTCTGCTTGTACCATCAAGAGCTGTTTCTTGGGGGTGTGGAAGAACCACGTTCCTCTGCTGCAGGGTGATGAGAGCAGCTTCTGAGAGGACTTTGTTAAAAATAATGTTCCTTGCATAGCCTCCTGGGAGAGCAGGAGATGCTGCCTGATGCTCCTGGATGTTCTGCATTCTGCTGCCACCTGGCAGTTAGGCAGTTACAGGCTGAGCTATGTCCTTCTTCAGTTTCCATTTCTTCTCATCTCCTTTCCCCTATTCCTTCTGGCTTTGAGGCCAAATGGACTGATCTGGGGTTGTTGCTGGAATAGCAGTTACTGTAGGGATCACATAGACAAGCATTCATCCTCTAGGATGAATGAAGAGCCATTATGAAGAGCCCTCTCCTTAACTGAACTCTTCCATGTTAGAATCTTCCTTGCTTGTCACTGGGTTCCTTGCCTCTCTCTTTGAAGTGGCAGCACCAAGTCCTGGACCCTGTTCTTCCAGCCTTCCTGTGTCTTGCTTGAAGTCAGAATGCAGTTTTCAGCAGAGCTTACTTGCTTTCCTACTGTAGGAGAGAGGTAATGATTAATGGCAAGAACAGCTCTGTGTAATTCAGATTACATGATGAAATTGACTGGGTTCTCAAACCATATGCTTGTTCCTCTTGCTCAGTTCTCAGTCTTTGTTTTAGCTTCCAGAGCATGTCAGGAGTACCAGCCTGGGTTTTCTTTTGGCTGAGGCCCTGCCTAGCTGCCATTTGTGCCTATTGCTGTTGCTGTTTTTCTTCCCTCAGCCCCTTTGCCCTGCAGTGCTTCCTTCAGCCAGTCATTTGCCCTTAAAGATCTCTGCTATCTCTTGGGATATAAATTTCAGAATCTCCTTTTCCACCCCTTGTGACATCATCTTAAAGTGTTAAAATGTCTTGGCTGTAGTTAGCATCTACATGGTGAGAGAGGTTTGGGCCCTTGTCACAGATCATCTCCATCAGGTGTGCCCAGAGAGAACCCATTTTCAGATGGGTGGATTCTCAGTTCCACCTTGACTCAGGCATCAGCCTTTCTGTGTTTGGTTAGTTGGATTATTTTCCGCCTTTCAAGCCTCGTGCATTCAAGATTTAGGCAACACTTCACAGCATTAATAAGTTGTGAGAATGGGACCAGGTGCTTCACTACACTATCTGCACTACTTTTCTGCAAGGTCAAGAGCACTGCAGAATACAGGGCCACCTGTTGTTATCATATAGGTCTGTTAGAGTTGAATCTATCACTGTGGGCCTTGAAAAGGATTTTCCTCTTGTTATCTAAGTAGCCCTCTCAGTTCTGTTTGTACCACAGGTGTAAGACACCTGAGAAGGGTCCCAGATGAATGTTGCAGGTGGCAGATTAGTATTGCCTGTGGTCCCTACCACCATGTACAAATATGAACCAAGAGAATATATTATTGTTTGGAGTCGCTGCTCATGGCAGCTCAGATAAGCAGAATTATTTTCCAGAAACTTTATTCTTTAGCCTATGTTGTGCATTTACTTCCTCCCTGTTTATACCCCGTCTAGTTCTTGCTGCGGGGATTCAGCAGGTCACAGGGAACTGAAGTAGCAGCAAGGATATGCCTCTTTCTCTTCTCAGCCCTCAGCTAGGAGGAGGTGAGTGAGGTAGCTGGAACCTTGTGTTTGGGGTACTGCAAGGGCAAAACCCAGTGGGATGTGTGTGCTGTCAGCCTTCACCCAAGGCTCAACATTGATGCACAGATCACAAACAGAACCCAGTGAAAAACTGCTCTCCAGCTAGCCAAGCTTCGTTGCTGTCAAAAGGCCTGATGAGACTCAAAATTTGTGGATGTTGTCACCTAAGGTGGGGCAGGTGCTGGGTTAGTGCAGGTCTTTGTGATGGTGTTACTGCTGTGGATGAAGCTTGGGAACCCCAGCTCAAGGCAGAGATGCCCTCTTGGTTATGCCAAAAAATTATTGCTGCTTGTGCTAAGAACTATTAGTATTCTGTGGCTTCCTCAGAGATGTCTTGATTAGATAAGTAGTGTTTGAGTATATGCTAACAGTACCTTAAATACAGGTTTATGCAGCTTGCAAACAGAATTTATTTCTAATATGTGTCATGGATCATGATGAAAGTTATTCACAGTGAAGTAGGATATTTATTTGCTTTCTGCATGTAGGCTTATATTGTTACTTAATTTGATTTTGATACTCAAAAGCATTTCTAAGCAAAACTGTGGTGTTGGATGTCTTTTCAACTCTTTCTGAGCTTGTTCAGCTAGAAACCCTAAAAAGAAATTGGCAGTGATAAATTCAGTTCATTAAGTTCATTTTAAGCATGACAAGTTCATTTTAAGTTTATGTTTATTTAAGACAATGTGCCAACAGCTGACCATGAATATCTTATGCCAAATCTAGTTAACATAATCAGCTATAAATTGGAAACTTTGTACAGTTTTTGTTGTCAGTGCAAACAGTAAGTGAATGAGAGCATGAGAAAAATTACTGCTTTTATTTATTCTGATGTAGATATTTATACTTTGGATTGCAATAAAAAGGATTAATACTTAAAAGTGGATGTTCATGTGTTTAGGACCAAAATATATGTATAAATGTAGCTTCTCAAATAGTCTCTGGTTGACCATGATTTTGGGGGAGTACAGGCACAAAGGATTTTTTCATAACTAGGACAGTATTTCAGAGGCTTTTGCTTTTTCTTATTGTGTTCAGGCATAAATTTGGCTTATGTCACTTCTTCTGAAATTTAGCATGTGATTGAAGCTGATACTAAGAAACTGTTAGTTGCAGTTTTCTTCCATGCTCAAGGCAAGTGATCTAATTTGAATTCAAAGAAGGAATCTACAAATGAATAATTTTCATATTTTTTTTTAATGTAGAACAGAACAGTTTTGATTAGCTGCCATCTACAGTGTTTTCAGCTTTGATAATTGTAACAGCTTCTAACATCTCCCAAAACACTTAATATGCCTGCTGGTGTAGAGGGATACTCTTTAGAGTCCTTATCACACTCTGCCTGGCTTAAGTGAAACATTTTGCAGTGCCCCTGAAAATCTGTTTTGGAAAACAGGGCCTAGCATGTGGTACTACAGTTAAAAGACAAAAGACGAACTTAAATTGAATGGAGCATAAACCACGAGAGGAAGAACCTATTTGTTCCAGAGCAGGGATGTTCATCTCTATTAGGTGACTCTTCATTCACAAGTGGTGGTCATTCTTTGCATGAGGTTTGAGGGCTTAGTGAAGGATTGAGGAATTATTATGACAGGTATGCATATAGAAATACATAAAGTAAAACTCAGGCAATTAGGCTAGTTAAAGGTGATTTTTATAGATGTATCTTGTCCAAAAAGAGAGATTTTCGTTGTCTTTGCTGAATTTTGAAAGGAGGATGAGTCTTTGGATCAGTTTGTAGGAATTAATAAAAGCACATTTAAGAGACAACTGCACATTTTAATCAGTGAGTCAGTAAAAGCCTAAAACCAGTTTTGAAACATCTGAAAATATGGCTCTAATGGGAAGAATCTCAAACAGTAGAACTCCATTCTTAATGTTTTTCCAACTTCTTGCATCAAATAGAATGTATTAAGGGAAGCTTCTCCCCCCTGCCAGCTAGGACTGTAGCCTCAGGCACAGCCTGTGCCTGGGCTATTTGCCTACTTCTAGCTGTGCAAGATTACAAATTCCTGCTTGCCAAGGCCATTTTCCCGGCATCTCCACCAGAGAGCTGCATCCTGACCTCTATTGCAGCTGAGTCCCTGCTAACTCTGCATTTATCCAGACTTGAGGCAAGCAAGGCAGAAATGCTTCCCAGGGCTTTCAGTGCCTATTTGTAGGAATCGATTTGCAGCGTGTTGGGGTGGAACTTATTTGTTCCTCCCGGTCACCTTGGGGAGGAGGATGTGTGGAAATGCTTAGGGCTGCAGCATTTACAGGAAAATTTTGACTCTTTTGTCTTTTATCTCCCTGTTTCGCACAAAATCATGGATTCAGGATTGCTGAATGAGAGCAGCATCCATGCAGAAAATATAAGCAATTATAGGTGACATTTCAACAGCAGTTTCTGATCCTGGCTTTCAGGAGAGGGTTCTTTGTGAAAGGGACTGCCACTCCCAGTGCCAGGTTATGCACATTTGCATGTCTTTACCAAACCAGAGTGTGTCATTGCAGACTCAGCATTGCAGGTTGCAGTGGAGAGGACTTGCAGTGGGCTGAAGGCACTGCTTCCTAAAGTGTTTGGATGTCATTTTGGTCAATACTGTCCATTATTATGGCATGTTAAGGCTTGAATTTCTTTTTGAGAACATGAGTAAGAGTGGGTCAAGACATGACTCTTGAAGGGACTGAGGAAATATGCAGTGTTTCTGCTGATGTCAAGTAAAGCAATCTTTGCTAGGTAGAGAAACGACAGTGTGAAAATTAATTACTATTTTGGGATAGATGTTGCTTTATATATTCTGTTAGTCTGGTTTTCTGTTCATTTCATTAAAATTCAATCTTATAATTAAATGACTGGCTCTAATTTCCTGATTTTTCCCTTTGTAAACACCAAATGCCAAAGTTTTCTGTAGCTGAACTAGCTCATGAGGAAGAACATAAGTAGTGACAAAAATACTAATATATTAAAAGTCACTGCAGTCATTCTTCTGCTAATCCACATCTAATTAAAAAAGCTGGAAAACATATCTGACTTAGGTGTGGCAAACCTACATAATTGTCTTTTCTGTAGATCTATGGAGAAGCAGCTTTTATGCTGTTGCATGTGGGCAGCATAAATAGGATGGGTGTTACTGCTGGCTCATGGATTTGGGTGCAGCAGTCCAGACTGCAGAGTTTCTTTGCAAGAGGCTGTGGGCACTGGCTGAGAGCACCACTGTGCTCTGCCCCTGGGGCCTCAGGGTGGCTGCTCTGTCAAGACTTCCATGGCTGATAAGGGATCCTTTGCCTGTACTCAGGAGCTCCATAGCAATTTATTCCTCCCTCCCATGTTCCCCACTGTTCTCCACGTGGCTGTTCCTAAAACCAGTGGCTCATCTCAGCCCCATTCCCTTTTCCATAGTACTTGTGGAAGAGTGCAGGAGTCCTGGATGTCCATGTGTTGCTGTTCACTTGTCAGTGGTGTTTTGGTTTCAGCTTTTGTCTTAGTGACATTTCTTAATATTTTTAATTGTCAAAGTTCTCTTCTAAATCCTTCCCCATAGAAATAATTGTTACATTGGATAAAACTGAACAGATGTTTTCTGTGAATCTTATGCAGGTGAATCTTGTGTTTCACAGCACAGCTGCAGGCTATCAAATGGTTAAATCATATCATGCTTTTCTGCATTACTGTGTCCTCTTTAAGCAATATTCTGTCCATTTGTTCCTTCAGGCTTCTCCCTCCTGCAGTCCTTTCCAGCCTGAATAAGTCTGCATTTGTATGTGTTGTACAGGTATCCATGTGTTGGGGGTTTCGTGTTTCAGGTTTTTTTAGGGGAAGTGTGGTGGTTGGTGTGTTTTGATTTTGTTTTGGTGGTTTCGCTTATTTTGTGTTTCACCTTTGTCTTTTGGGTTTCTTTTAAAGTTTGGAATTTGGGTTTGGGAATCTGTTTTAAAATTCCCATGTGAAAGTTGGGACAGGAAACATTCTACTGCATTTCTACTACAATGAATGCATTGCATTTAGGGGAATAGCTTCCATGATAATAAAAAATAATGAAAACACATTAATTTTTCATCCTCACTTTATACATTTTTGAAATTACAGCAAAGAGTTACCTTTCCTCAGATAGACCAATGATTTCTACTGTGACACAAGATCTTCTTCAGTTCTTACTGAGTAGGCTGCTTGTGTAGAAGTCCTGAATAATGAGTCAAAGGAAAGGTTTTTTTCAGGAAATAGTGTATTTCAAGAGTAGAGTAGGAGTAGATTCAGGTTAATTTTACCCTCTCTGGCTTTCTTTCTCTCAACTACCACCATCAAAAACTGCAATGACTGAAATACTATTTTGGGCAATTCAAAATGTCAAGGATTTGGTGCTGCTAACAAATGATAATAACTGTGAGAGAGTTTGTCCCACAGAGCATCTTTGTGGGATGTGTGAATCCCAGGTAATTTCCTCTTTGGCTTAATGAGGACAGAAGCTTCAGATTTGGTGTTGTTATTAGGAGAGGAAACTCCTGTTACAGATTTGTTCTAGCATGAGTACTGCAGTCTTGCAATACAGTTAATCATCACTGATTTTAATAAGAGAGGGTTGACACCTCTTTTCCTTTTCTCACACAAATGTTGAATCACTGTTTCAGAGGACTGCCAAGTATTTAGCCAGCTGATACAAAGAAGAATATCTCTTGCAAGAGATTGCCCCCAGCTCATTATTAATAGTCTCAATATGGAAGGCAAGAGACTGAGTTTTGGCCCTGGCTGTGAATTGCAGAGGAAGGATCCAAATTTCAGTCTTTGATATCTTAGCTACACAGTGTGGCTGTAGGTCATAAGGTTGAGTGACAACCGTGCGTCATCCTCTTCTTCTCATCGTTGTCCTCTCTCTTTGTGACTCGTTCCAAGATTGTCTTGTGAGTCCAGTGTCCATTCAGTTTTGGATGTCCTTGAAGGCTTAGGAATCAACTGAAGGAAGTTCTCCTGCCTTGCTCCCAGCTGAACCACCACTGTTGTAGTATAATACATTCTGTGCACAGAAAGTTTGTTCACTGGAGCTTCAATCTTCAAATCCTTAATATTCAAAATGCTGTTTGAAGGGAAGGGATGATGTCTTGGGCTTATCATTGATATCTGTATGTGTTGCTGTTCACTTGTCAATGGTGTTTTGATTTCAACTTTTGTCTTAGTGACATTTCTTAATATTTTTAATTGTCAATGTTTTCTTCTAAATCCTTTCCCATAGAAATAATTGTTACATTGGATAAAACTGAACAGATGTTTTCTGCTCATTCATAGAATTCTATCAGGAACTGTTAAATAGGTTTTGGTGTGAAAGCAGGTTAGCCTGAGCTGTATTAACTGGGTAATTAACAGTGAAGGTTCTTCTGTATCTACAGGTATTAACCAGAAAAAGTCCATGCCAAATACTGAGGTACAAATACAGGTGAAAATTCATTTTTTGCTAATACTCTGCATAGAGAATGTTGCCATTATTGCCATAAACTCCTGTTAATGCAAACATTTAGGGTTGTTTGTTTGTTTTTTTTTTAATATGGTATTTGCAGAAATAGAGTGTTTAAAAGTGGGCTTCATCTCACCTAATTCTTGGTGTCTAAAAATAAAACAGTGAAGTGTCTCTGCACCCCTTGTGGTAGCTGAGGAGAGACAGGTATGTCTGTTGGCTGTTCCTTCCACCCTAAATGAGGTGTCTAAGCTGCATGGGATGAACTGCTCTCCAGTGGTCCTGTCCACAATCAGTGGCAAACAGGGCTTCTCCTGTGAATGTGGTGTCCTTCAAATGTGTGGCTGTCTTAGGGGGGTTCCCTGATCTTTAGTGGTTTATTACAGTTTTGAAATCGTCCCTTCCCTCCCCAGAACGTCCCCTGTGAGGCTCCTTGTCTATCTCCAAGCAGTTTCTCTCTGCGTTTAAGGAGAGAAGAGGAAAGGAAAATGATTGGGAGAGGGGCTTTGTTTGTTTGTTTGTTTCTTTCTTTCTTTCTTATTGTTTGGCATTTTTAAAATAAAAATGAGCTTTCTAAATAAGACGAACAACTTTGTATCCCCTGATTGTTTGTTTTATAAGGAGAGGAAGAACAAGCAAAGATCATTCAGTATGTTAGATTAAAAACTGACACCTCAGAGACTTGGTACACAATAAAAGTTGCTTGCCCAGTGGTTTTACTTAGCAAGGTGAAATTTCTCTTTAGAGTGGAGGTCAGAAGTTTCAGGATTGTGGAGGATGTGCTAGAGAGGTAGGAACTCAAAACATGACTAGGAAAAAAATGCCTTATTTCTCTGAAGTGTACCAGTGATCCGGCCTTCCAGATGCTATTTAGCTGTATGCTAAATACTGTCATGCTTTGTAACTTCCAGGTTTTTTTTTGGTTTTTTTTTGTCTTGTACATTCATTCTCTTGGTATACCATGGATCTTCAGGATTGCTTATTTAGCAGAGAGCAAGACGTTGCAGTATCCAAGATGACAATTATGAGGAAACATGAAAAAGGGCCAAGTAATAACAGCTACTGCCAAACTTCAGCTTCTTTGGGAACAGAATTTTGGCAAAATTCCTTCCCTAGGTTGCTTGTGATGCATTTAAGAGAACAGTTTGGAAGGATAAGGACTCCTGAGATCTGTGTCTTCCTTCAGACTTCCTTACTGACTCTGTTGTGGAAATCTTTTTTAGTTTAAGAACATCAAGTGTCATGAAAGACTCGCTTACTGAAGTTGACGTACTAGAATAAACTGGTGATTCATATTAGTGGGAAGTGGAGCAGTAATCATTTTAAGTGTACTGAAGGAGTTTGGTGAAGCTGCTAATGTACAAAAATATTCTAATTATAACCAGTTAGAAAACCAGGTTGCAGCAAAAGGTATTTGTACCTTCAAAGATTGGGGGAGGATGATCTTGCTGAGGTCTGGGTCTCAGTGCCCTACGGTATCTAATCAGAAGAGCTTAGCATCGTTCAAAAATAATTGCGCTGTTGGATCTATAACATGCATTTGTACAAGAAAAATACAAACAGCAAACACAAAATCTGGTTGCTAGATCCACAGCCTTGTTTTATTGTTACAAAAGTGAGCCAAGTTAAACATAATTGTTAATGAACTTAACACAGCAGGGGCAAAGCAGTGCAGCTTCTGTGAAGGAAAACTGGGCTGTGCACATCTGTGCAGATTAACATGAATGAATCAAGAAATTGCGCTCTTATACATTTCTTGAAAGCTTTGATAGTAAGGCACTCTGGTTTTCACAATGTCACAGTTAATTCTAGGTGTGTTTTGAGACTCCATCCTCACACAGCTGTTAAGTATACTTACTTACAAATTTGACTAACTTAGCAGTAGCTGAACCATATGAGTTGTGTAAAACTTGCCATTGGTTTAAAATTATTCAAGTAGCTGAGTATAAGAGAGGACTCTGTGGTGTTCCCTAGGGATCCCAAAGGAGGTGGGCAGCTGGCAGTCTGACACACAGCCCAAGTTGTGCAGGTCTGTGTTGGAAAGGTTTCTGTTCTCTAGTAGCTTCTGCTGTAGCCACAGCTGTGTGTTGGGACAAGTCCTCAGGCTTGGAGCAGTGAGTAGTCTCATGCTTCCAAACTGCAGACAGTGCCCAACAAAGAAAATGGAAGGGAAATACTTTCCACTGGTATTGGAAATATCAGTCAGGTAGTAATGTTTGTGAGGATATGTGTATGTCATATGTAATAATTTAGGGACTAAGGTGGGTGGTGTTTATTTTGACCACTATACAAGAAAAGAGAGATGTTCAGTACCCTGAGTATTAATTTAAAATTGCTTCCTTATTCCTGATGTCATGTCTTGCTAACCTGTGAAGCTCAGTGCTGTATGATAGCTAATCTGAAGAGCTTAATAACATTCAAAATTAATTAAATTTTTGGATGGATACCATGCTCTGTTATCTTAGACAGGAAAAAGATAAACCCTCCAGCTTCAAAGATGAGTTGGTAATAACCAGCACTGAAGAAAACTTGACTGTTGGCCACTGTTCATTAGAAAGCCTGAGGATCAGTCATTGCTGCTGCTGGATTAGGAGGGAGAACAAGGGCAGACAGTCTGCTCACAGATGCTGCTTGCTGAAAAGAGCACTTCTACAAATGGTCTGTTGTCTGGGCCACCTTGGCTTTGCTTTCAAAGCATAAAACCTCCAGACCCACAGGTGAAATGACATCATATATGCTGCTTGTCTCAGATGTTTGTACATAAACTAATACTGCAGTGGGGCTGTCAGCAGCAAAGCAACTGAAGTTAGTTATTATAGTTGTTGCTAGATTTCTATCAAGGCAGTACTCCTTGGGATTTTTCTGGTTTTATTTTAATTGAAGATGTATGTTTACTGTGTGTGATTTGTGTTGGCATTACATGCCTCCTGCAGCAGGCAGAATGGGTGAGATTGCTTGTTTGTTTGGGTTGCTTATTGTGGTGGGTTGACCCTGGCTGAATGCCTGGTGCCCATCAAAGCTTCTCTGTCACTCCCCTGCTTGGCTGGACAGGGGAGAGAAAATACAACAAAAGACTCCTCGTGGGTTAAGATAAGGACAGGAGAGGTCATTCACCAGTTACTGTTATATTAAAGTATTGCAACAGACTCAACTTGGGAAATTGAGTTGTATGACAAGTGAAATCAGAGTAGGATAATGAGAAATAAAACCACCTTAAAGCTGATGGTGATAAAACACCTTCCCTCCACCCCTCCCTTCTTCCCAAGCTTATTTTACCTCCAAAATTTTTCATTTCCCTGCTGTTAATGGTGCAGGGGATTGGGAAATGGGTACTCTGGTCACTTCATCACGTATTGTCTCTGCTGCTCTTTCCTCCTTGGGGGCAAGACTCCACATTCTTCCCCTGTTCCACCATGGGGTCCCTCTGACAAGAGACAGTCCTCCACAAACTTCTCCAGTGGACTTCCCATGGACTGCAGTTCTTCACAAGCTGCTCCAACATGGGTCCTTCCCATGGGGTGCAGTCCTTCAGGAACAGACTGCTCCACTCTGGGCTCCTCTCTCCATGGGACCACAGGTCCTACCAGGAGCCTGTTTCAGTGCACACTTTCCATGGGGTCACAGCCTCCTTTGGGCATCCACCTGCCCTCCTCCCCTGTGGATTTCCATGGGCTGCAGGAGCACAGCTGCCTCACCATGAACTGCACCACAGGCTGCAGGGGAATTTGCTCCAAAGCCTGGAACATCTCCTCTTCCTCCTTCACATTTCTGCAGGACTGTAGGTTTCACATGTTCTCACTCCCCTCTTCTCTGGCTGCAGTTGATTCAGCACAGTAACTCTGTCCTGTTTTTAAGTCTGTGATCCCATCACTGTCACTGATGGGCTTGGCTTGGCCAGTGGCAGGACTGCCCTGGAGCTGGCTGGCATTGGCTCTGTTAGACATGAGGGAAGCTTCCAGCAACTTCTTGGAGAAGCCCTGTAGCCCCTCTTGCCCCTCCCAAAACCTTGCCATGAGTACCCAATACTCATACCAGCTCTGTGGACACTTAAACCAGGGAGAAAACATTGTGACTGTAAAATTACCTGCTGATATGAAAATGTTTTACATTAGTTCGCAGAATATAACAGATCTTTTTCTATCACTTTGTAAAAACAACTTGCATGGTCAGATTTATTGTATGAATTTGGTTTGGATCTTACAAAATATAAATTAACAAGCATCTTAAAAGTGTCTGCATTTTTTGCAGGGTATTATAGAAAAATCGAAAATGAAAGGAATTCCTATCATTATTGATGCAGTAAGTATATTCTTTATTTCAGTCAGTGGTTTAACATTTAAGAATCTGTTCAGTAAATGTTCTTACTGTGTTTTGCAGGATGGACTGTGGCTCATTTCCCAGCAGCCTTCTCTTATCCAAGGCTACCAGCGAGCTATTCTTACTCCAAACTACATGGAGTTCAGTAGACTGTATGAAGCCATGGTGAGCTGCTTGCCTTTTTGGTATTTATGTATTTAGTCTTTTTGTCCTTGAAAATAACTAACTTATTACTGGCTTAAATATTATGTGCTGCTTCTTGTATGTGAGAGAAACACTTTCTGGGTTATTATTTCATGGGATGATTGCCACAGCAATGCATATTCTTAAACTGAACTGTTTTTTAAAGAAGACTCATTCTCATGCATTTTTTAACACTGCAGTGGGTATAGAAAGACTGATGTTGCTTTTTTTCCCCCATGCATATGTTACTAGCATGCATTAAAATATGTTGTTCTAGTAGCAAATATGTACTGTGTATGGAATTCTTGTGTTGTAGCTTAGAGACCCCGTAGACAGTAGCGATCATCATGGATGTGTACTAAGACTCAGCCAAGCCATGGGGAATTTGACAGTTGTGCAAAAGGGAGAAAGAGATCTTATTTCAGATGGAGAGAAGGGTAAGTGAAGCCTTCTGCTTTCAGCAATGTGACTGTTCTGTTCTGTTTGCTTTCAGTCAGAGTCCAGTAGAGTGTATAGCAATTGGCAGTATTCCCTGAAGGTTAGAGGGATTGCTGTCTTTGCTGATCACCTTCAGATGATTTGTGTAAATTAATATTTTAAGAATGCAACTAAATTTATTTGCTGAAAAGAGTTGCTGATTTTATTTTGCATTTATAGATGTTGTATTTTACATTACGTGGGTATTAATTTACATTACGTGAGAAATTAATTACTTAATCTTTGTGTACTGTTTGAAAGTTCTTTGCTGAGATGGTTTATATAAGTGCAGCTGTCATTGCTAAATTGATACAAAATAATACTGTTAGTTCAGGACGTATCAGTGTGTGTGAGAAATGAAGATGTCTTAAGGCTCAGTTCCTTGATCCTGTCCATCATGGAGCTGCACATTAAAAATTAGCTCTAGATTGCCATTACAACAGTCTCATACCAATATGTTTAAAGTATACTTAATAAAATTAGCTGCTTGTCTGATGCTTTTTATACTGATCATGTACTGTGATCAGTATAAAATTAATTCACGAGTGCCTTCGTCACATTTTGCCTGCACGGTTTTATTTCACATACTTAACAAGCAGCAGCTCTGCTTTTAATTACTTGAAATGCTAATCTCTGATAAATGTTTATGCTGCTTCAGAACTGTTTTGTATATACAGTCAATTTTTCTTTACTGGGAGCCATGGAAGTCTTTTATAACACAAAAGCAGATGTAATGTGACAACTGGTTTGTGCAGAGCCGCCTCCCATGCACCCTCTTAGGGCAGATACTGTAGCAGACTGTGCAACAGGTGGGACCTGGAAGCAATATGGTTACATCTGTGTGGGAAAGAAAGATGTACTTCCTCACACAGTACCCAGCTTTCCCCACAGGAAGAATTTTTTGTCATATTTGCACCTGCAGCAGACTTGATTTGTAACCGTGGACAGTCAGGCCAGGCTTAAGGGTGGATGAACTCTGCTGGAGGATAAAATGTCTTGACTCCAGTTTATGCCAGCTAGAGAGCTTTAGAGCATTGTAGTTGTCTTCTTCCTCTGCTTTTATGTCAACAATATTCTTTTTATACAGGATTGTTGCTTTTTAAATGAATGTTGCAAAGACTGGGTGAGCACTTTAGGTGAAGTACATTACCTAGTATATGTCTGTTCTTCTTTTGAACTATTACTCTTGAGATAATTGCATCCCCACACCTGCTGGAGAGACAAGACAGGTCTCCAATATCTCTTTTCATGCAGGATTAAAAAAAAACCAGGAAACAAGTGAAGTTCTTTCCAGTTTCAATTTTGAATGTTCATATGTGGCACAAGTTCATGTATGTCTTGTGAGCTTTTGGGGTTTTTTATTGGTTTTATTTTTTTCCCCACCTTGTTATTTGTCTCTGTTGTGTTCTGGTATTTTCTTCTACTAGTGAAGTGGCTTTTGTTTTTGAAATAAAAACAGTTCTGTGCCTTTATACCAGTTGATTGATGTCCAGCTGTAGGCTGCTTTCTTGTTCTTACCTTGGTGCTATCACTGGTGCTTTGTTGGATTACAGACATTACAGGCAGCATTGCTGAGCTAAGAAAGCAGGTTATAGTGTCTGTTACAAGAACTGTTTTTAGAGTTTGCATGACTTTGAAGAAGGTTCTTGAGAATTTTGCAGAAACTACAGACTTCACCTTCCTCTTAACAATGTTCTTTGGGTCTGATGTGCTGGTCATTTTTTTAAAAGCTTCTCAAATGCAAAATTACATTGAGAAAGGAGATTCTACTGTGTGCTGGAATATGTTGTCCTGTCACTGACCTCGAATTCATAAGGTTTTTTTGCTCTTCTTTTTCATCTGTCTCTTCTTTTGATCTGATGTCATTTTTTTTCAGCTAAGACTACATACATCAGGGAAATCCAAGGTTATTGGATCGGGCCAGTGTCCTCTGAGCACAATCAAACATTATGAAAAGATCTGTGTACTCCTCTGGCCTTTTATTTGTCATGTCATCATCCATTTGTAGTGCTTAAGCCCTGCCTATTAGGCATTTCCTGTTTGACCTCCTGTGTTCAGCATACTGACACTGTAGTTTGCATATATTACTTTTAAACTTTCTCCTTTGGGAAAATACTGCATGTGTGCTTTCCAGGAAAAAAAAAAAGAGAGAAAAGTAAGTCTCAGTGCTCTCCAGGAAAACCAGAAATTGGGAAATTGCAAACTTAACTATGTAACTTTAGTTTTTTATACTTAGTTGTTGAGGAATGGAGGCTTTTTGAAGATGCCAAATTTTGCAGTAGGAAAGACTGGGTTTGTGAATGCTTCATAGCTTAGAGTGATTGTAATGGTTGTTTTCACAGTAGTTCTGTTCATGAGTCTGTGGGAAATGCAGTAGACAGTTTATTTCTGCTGTCTGAAGACAGAAAGGGTTACCAGGTGATTTAGTGTCAGGTATTGCTGAAGAATTACTCTCAGCAAAAAGCTTTGTAATCTACACAGAGAGGCTCAATAAATTCTGATTGGAAGCTGAAGTTTAATAAATTCAAAGTAAGATTTAGACAAATTAACTAGTACAGCCACATACCTGAAACTTTGCTCGATTCACAACTTTGAAGTGTCTGGAGACCTCTAAAGTTTGTTTTCACAGGTCAGACTAGATGGCCTCAGAGTCATACTGGCCTCTGTGAAAGCAGTAGCAGCCCTCCAGTGTAAAGGAGGTTTTTCTAAAATTTCTCTCCATTTCAGTAGGGAGATGCCAACTGGCCTGTGAACGTAATCACCCAGATTTTAAATTAAGTTTTATATACTCTTTTTCTCTTTCCTTTTGCAATTTCACATTATAGCTTGGTCTACAGTTGTTGATTCCCTGCTCTACAAAGATGAGCTTCACCATGCTCTTGGTAGGTGATATCAGTGCCATCACTGACCAGGGTAGGAATGAGTACTCAGCCTATGGGTAAAAGGTAAGTCAGCTTTTATTCACTATGGCACAGCTCTCTAAGGTTATCTTTTTATTATTCTTTGGAGAACTGGTCAATAATAAAGTGTGGTTATACCAGCCTGGTTCCTAACATGTTTAAAATTTGGTTAGGTCCTTGAATTAGAGTATTTGGATTTTGGTTTTTAAACATTACAGTGAGTTTTTCTGTGTTTGACCCTCCTCCCTTCCAAAAGGCAGGCTTTATGGGAACCATCCTGCTACTGCCTGGGACTACTGCCACCTGGAACCAGTAGCCAAATTTGGTTTCTCTCCAGTTGCTCAGCTGCAGCTATGATCAAAAGAAGCAAGGAAGCATATGAGGCAGAATACTGAGTACTGGCTAAGGGCTAAAAAGCCAACTTTTGCCATAAGTCCCCAAGTGGTGCTTCTAATTCCAGCCATTCATCTCCCCACACAGCTGGAAAGGAAGCTTGTCACTGCTTGGATCACTCACAGCTGCTGAGCAAGCCTCACCTAGATTTATAACTGAGAGATTTGTAACTGAGAGGCAGCGCCTTTGTCTGCAGTCCTGCTTCTGCAGAATGGGCAGAATGGGGAGGTGATGGTTGCTGTCCCTGGTGCCACTCTGCTGGCTCTGGCAGTGCAGCCCAGCCAGCTTCTCCCTGGCATTGCTCACCTGGCCCTGGCTCCTGTGCCTGTCCAACAAAACAAATGGAAAACGTGGGTCATTCTCATCTCAACTTAAATTGACTGCTCTATCTCGCACTCAAGGACTTATCTAAGTTTTAAAGGTGTGATTAGGGAATAAAAAAGTATAAGCACCCTTTATATAAAAGCCAACTTACATTTTCCACATCAGTTGAGTTGTTTCTCCAGCCAAAGTCATTAAACTTGGTTTCCCTGTCTGTATGCACTCTGGGACACGTTCCTGGGAATCCATGATCTCCAGCTATGTGCTTTTGTGAACTTACTTGCAAAAGGAAAAAGATAAATTTCTTACTACTATAAATACATGCTCGGTCAGAGATGTACATGGGTAAGAGATTTTACTAAAAATCTGATATTGGTCTAAATCTTGCATTGATGGGGCAAAATGATCCTTGGTAGCCGCATTAGTTGCATAGAAAATGGAAATCTTAAACCTTTTAATTTAACTGGAGTGTGTTTGTTGTGTGGGGTGGCTGTTAGCTGATCGATCCAGTTGGGCTGTATCAGAAGTTAGAATGGTCGTGTTTCATCCATGGATTCCTGACCACATTAGAGTGAGTATAATGCTCCTCCTCTGTAAGAGTAAAACAAGTGCAAGGAATTTGTTCAGGACATCTGAGATTCAGAAGTAAAATTTAAATCTCCAGTCTTTCAGTCTGCCATCTCAATAAATGTGATTTTTCACGTAGGCTCTTCAGCCTTCTTGACCATCATCAGAACACCTAAAATATCGCATGCTTCACATGCTGTGCCCTAAATGCAAAAGTAAAAACCATCCCAGAGATTTATTTATTTATTTCACTACTGGGTGAGCATGGTGAATCAGGAACAAGCAGACACACAGTATCTTTTGTAGTTAGAAAAGCTTTAGTTCTCTAACTGTGATGTATCTAGGAACTGGCATTGTAAATGGTGCTGCTATTTAGGACAGCTATTTTCAATTATATAACAGACTGTTGTGTTTTGTTTTTTTAATTAAGCATACAGTACCCATAAATAGGTAATTCTGGGCTTTTGACAGCAGCAAAATTTGGGCTGGGAGTTCTTTCAGCTTAAAACTTGGCAATGATACAGCTAGGTGTGACACCATGGTCTGAATGCTTTCACAAATATTAATGTGTATCTTACTGTCACTCCCTTTTCAGCACTTCTTGAAGATATCTTAAACACAGACCTACCATAATGACTTGGCCATAGTTACCCAGAAAATCTGGGGCAGAATTTTAATTGTTTGAAGCGTAAAACTCCTGAATTTTACTTTACAATATTCTGTCAGTGTGACAGCCTTCAATTTTTTGTTTCTGTTGCACTCATTTCAGTACAAATTATTTCCATGGGTTTAGATACACAAGAAATCCGTGTGATTATATGTGAGGGATGTGTTGTATTTGCTGCCTAAAGCTCTGGCAGTATTTATGTGATGTTTACTTGCTGAGACTGTGTTGAAACTGTTGAATAGGACTGTGGCTGTTCTGACTCTAGCAGATCTCTTTGCAGGCATTTCTTCAGTGATGACATTTTTATTTCATCTAGCCTTTTCCTCTGATAGTATATGTGTGCTGCATGGATAAGTGTTAGGGAGTTGGGTAATTTTTTTTTCCTTGAGAGTTACTTGGTATAAATCAGTTTTCATTAAAAAACTGTCTGATACTTATACTTGATTCATTAACCTGAGGAATAATGACATCAGATTTGGTTGCTCAGACCTGTTAGAAGACAGAACTGGACACCCTGCTGTAACAGCCAGCTTGACCAGCATTTACTGTGTGTTCCTGTCAGTGGAGCTGTAACCGAACCTCTCCATTGTTTTGATCCAGACTGGTGTCAAACTAATTGACCTTAAGTGGCCCTGGCTGCTGCCCTTTCAAAATTGACACACTGTGGTGATTTCAGTCTTTGTGGTTTCCTTGTTGACCTATATGCAGTCATCTTGGTCTCCCCAGCTCTTCCAAGAACCAGGTTTTCTATGTTTGCTGATACACATGATGTACAACACATCAAAGCCAGCTTCATCCCCACATAAACAGAGATTTGTGCACGTTTCCAGGGGACAGAGCTGCCCACCTTCTTGGCATCACAGCTGACTATTCAGCCATGTCCAGCTAATCTATGTCTTGTAACACTGCCACTGGTTGTGACTGCTCAGTGCAACCTAAAGGCATCATCCCCATGGTCCTGAAGGAGCTGCTGGAACTGTCCTCACAGCAGGCTCAGACATGCACTGGGGGATGTTGCACTGGCAGACTGTGAAGACAGCAGTTCTGTTCTGCTGTTCTAGGAGAAGGGTGAGAAAAGTATCCCGTGTTGGTTTGGCAGTATGGCAGTTTGTCTTGATGCCACTGTGGGACTCCTTCTTAGATTTTAAAAGCTCTTAATAATGGCTGTAATTCAGAATTGTTTTAAAATCCTTTTCCCATTGCCTGTCGTCATGTTCATCATCCTTTTATTTGGAGACGTTCTTTGATCAGCCAGGCCTCTGCACAAGAATTGTGTTATATCTCCCTCCTCATTCAAGTGAATTTCCTCTAGTTCTGCTTCTTTGAAGGTATTCCAAGGATTTGTTTTCCAGCATCTGTGTGCAGAGTACAAAGGTCTGCTTTTGTTGTTGCCTGTGAGGTAGTCTGCACATATTTGAGACTTACTTTTTAAAACCACAAACAAAAGACCACTTTTTTCTTTCTTTTTTTTTAAGCAGAGTATTATAATTGGTCTAGTTTGAGATCTTGCTTTCCTGTACAGCTCAAAAATGACTGGAAGGTTGTGGGGCTACAGAATAGTGGCAGATGGTGACATACAGCTAATAAGCAGGGGCTTGTGCTCAGCTGTCAGTCAGAAGGGCCCAAAGCTTTTGAACAGAGGATTTCCATCCTGCCTCCTGCCAGGAGTTCAAGCCCTCAAAGTGAAAATCCTGTGAGATAGCATCTTCAAAGTAGTAGAATTAGAGGTAATTTCTCCAAAGCACTGTGTTTAAAATAAAAATAAGAATAAATCACTCCGCCTAAAAGGGCATACCTTCTTCAGATAGCTAACTCAGAAGGGCATTACACTTGTGAAATTTGACATTAGCTACTGCTCACTGAGAAACACATCCAGAATCTTAATTCGAGAGGGGGAGGGGGAAGGGGAGAAGAGTGATTGGGAAAATGAACTGCTGGCAAGGCTGCAGTGGTGCTGTGCTCCTGGTGACTAATGAATCTTTGCCCTCTCAGTGGCAGCAAACACGCACAACTGCCTGGCCCTGGGAGCCCCACAGTTACTGCTGGAAGGATCACTAGGAAATGGAAGTGAAGTACAATTCTTTGCTGTTGCACGTGAACTGGAAGGGATTTATTGGCATTATGTAGTTTTTTACTGCTTGCTAGTTAGAAAGATGTATCTGCAAGTCCTTCAGTTCTGTGCAAATTTTTTCCATTAGTTTGAAAAAGAAAAATTGTTTCAAATATTAAAAATATGGGCAGTACTCCCTCTGAAACACCTGGGCTGCTCTGTTTATGCTCTTTGGGGAAACGGAGCCCAGGCTTGAGGTAAGAGCTGTTGTCCAAGCAATGTCTGCTCTTGCTTTATCCTCTGCTGGTATATTTGGCATGCTCAGCAGCACACAAGGGATTGTGTGCACAGTCCTGAATCCTGCAGTAGCTGACTGGAGATGCTAAGGATCACACTTGGCCAGTCATGATTCTGCCAGCTCTTCCATCCTTCTGGGAGAGGAAAATAAATTTCTCCTGGGTTTTTTTTTCAGAGCCAAGCAAGAAAAAAGCTAAGGGTAGGTACATACCCACAAGAGAGTTTGGAGAAGGGTAGCAGAATTGATGCTGTTTTCTTTTTATGTGCCTTATATGTCCTCCAGGCTTCCTGCTTGGGCTTGTTGAGAGTGGAGAACAAAGGAGTTAAATGTAGTGAAACCATTTGTGTGTTCCTCATAGTTAAAGCTACACAAAGAGATCAGTTTGATCAAGGTCCTTTGTATATTTAAAATAGAAATGTAACATCTGATATCCTGACACAGCCTATCCACAGTGACACTGCTGACAGAAACATACACGGGATGGTGAGGACACTGTCAATCGGCAGAACAAAAATAAATTGGTCTTGCATACTCTTTTTACAAAGCCTAAGGAAAGGGCTGTTTCAATAAAATGTTTTTGTGATGGACATGGTAGAACACTTGATTTTTTAGTTCTGTTTTGCATTTGCTTTTTGTAAACACATTGGTTTACATTGGCAAACTCTGAAGGTCAGAGACCCTGCAGAGTTATGTTTGTGCAATGGCTTTGTGGAAGGACCTGGTCAGTTTGGGGTGATGGCTCATATGCCACATGAATAACTAAACTCACCTGTGCAGGCTGAGTGAAGTGGAAAAAGTGTGCACATTGTGCAATGTTATGTGCAAAGGATTAAAAGGTAATGAGAAAAGTATTTTTAAAAATATGTTAATGCATTTTTTTTAAAGAACAATGTATTTCAGTGTATTCTGCTGCCTGTGTTAAGTCTCCCACCTGTTAGTTGCTGTGTGCCTCAGAGGGTAATCCTGGCAGCTGCAGTGCTGCCACTGTAAGCAGAGGGATAAAAGCACCTGACTGGTTTTGGTTGGTGTGTTCACAGTTCTTGTGTGCAGCCACGAAGGAAGCAGCCGGAGATGTGGTGGACAGGGGGACCTCCTTTCTGGTTCTCTTGGAGTCTTGGCACACTGGGCATTTGTTGCTGGAGCTGAAAAAACAAATGGGTATGAATATTAATTAATAACTTAATTGCTGTGAGTCTGTGTTCACCTATAGCAGCTGTCATAGACCTGCTATTATATGAATTTCCAAATGAAATTGGAGATTTTGGTAAGAAAGTATCCATGTACTTTTAAAAAGTATAAGGGTGTTCTAGAGCAGTCTACATAACAGTAATAATTATAGTAAGACAAAAAACTTCAGTAATCTAACCATCTCCCAAATCTGGGGCAGAAGAAGAGCCTCTGGATCTGTTCATAAGGACATTTTTGTATGAGGTATGTGTTTTCAAAACAGTTGAATGTTGGCAGAAAGTAGAAAGGATAAATAAATTGTAGTCATTGGCAATAACATCTCTGTAATTCAAAAGACATGTTGTTTTGCTTTGTTTTTTCTATTTTGGTGAATCCTCCTGCATTGTGGCTATGTAATTCAGTGGGGCAGGTATGTTGAAACTTGTAAATAAAATGCAATTTCAAGGAGAGTAAGTCTTTTAAGGCCAAATGGCAGTCCACTTTGGTTGTACATAAAGCAGCCATGCAGATGGCTTTTGGCTTTTTAGTTAAATTATTTCAGTTCCCCTGTGAAAGCATCAGCTTCAAATAAAGTTGAAAGGAATGTAAGCAGTCAGGGACTTGCAGTCCCTCTTCTCAGTGAGTCAGGGGCCATGGAAGCTTGGGGAGTGCAGACCTGTAGTCTTTGGGATGCTGCATGTGCGCAGTATCACATGTCCCTGGGAGTTATCCAGGCTGTGTTTGTGTTACCACAAGGGCACTGCACAAGCTGCCCCAGGCTTCAAAATTCTGAAATCTAACATACACAGTCTTGGTTTCCCCTGTCATTCTGGGTATCTGAATTTGCAGCTGCCACTAAAGGAGGAATTCTGTTTTAAGTCATTAAAGGAGTGACTTCATTTTTGCATGGGGTACAGCACAGCAGTATTAAATTGTTGGAGAGATTAGCGAACACAGCATGTGTTTTCCAGGCTTTCCTGACTTGAGCTCCTGTGGCTTTTCTAAACAGCTCACTCAGAAACTCCTTTATTTTATAGATGAAGGAAAAGTATAATTGGCATCAGCAATGCATTGTGTCTCCTGCAGTGGTGTTAAGGTGACCCTTCACAGACACCTGCTGTACCAATCCTGCCTACCTCATGTGTTGCAGGAAAGGAGGAGCTTTTTGGGTTCAGTGAGTCAGGGCATCTGCTTGGAGACTGCACTGCAGGCAGTCCAGCCAGTCCTTCCAGCTTGTGCCTGGCTCTGGCATTCAGAATGGGTCTGTACAGAGAGGTTTTCAAGCACTGAGAATGTGCTGGCTTTCAGGGGTGCTAGTGGTACAGGAGGCAGGATTCCTCACTGAGTAGAGGATGCTGATGTGTTTGGTGCTTTGGCTGCCTTGAGCCCAGGAGCCTGTACACAGCTCTTGTTTCAGAGCAGCATTTGGGCATCCAGGATTAACTCTCAAGGTGCCTTAAATGCTCCTGCACCTTGTTGAGTAGATGGAAATTTTGCTTAGGTAGCACCTAATTGTAAAGTCATGTCCTGCTTTGTTTGTGTTTTACATTGGGATCCTTCACAAAACTCACTTGGCAGAGGAGTCAGGAGGTCTGCAGTGTGTTCCAGGCAGCAGTGCTCAGCTGAGGCTGAGTTTTGTGAGGTTTCTGATCTGCCAGACCAGAAGTACAGCACTGGCTGCTGAACTGTTCTGCAGTTGTTTTCTGTTCCAAGGCAGCAGAAGTGATTCCCATGGCCCAGCCTATGAAAAGATGCTCTGGAGGTGAAAGTGGAGGTGGCCTCTGGAGTGTGCTGGCTTCTCTGGGGGAGGTTCAGCATTGCAGATCTGGGTCTGGGTACACACTCTTGGGCAGCTCCTAAGTGTGTAGGAGGCATTACAGCAGTGCTTTAGCTTGTGTTGTGGTCTTCACTTGCCACTGTACCCCTTTTAAGCTGATCTAATGAAGGCCCTGGAGCAGTCTTTATGGCCCTGCTGAAAATCATCTCTTGTCTGCGTCCCCATGACCTTCCCCCACCCCTGCAAGACAAAAACTAAATGGAGTTACCCAGAGAATGGAGAGGAAAGGAGTTGAAAGGCTGTCAGGTGAGCCTTCAGTCTTCCTGTGAAGGAAAGCATAAAGCTTCACATCAGTAAAACTGTAGACATGGAACACCTTCCCCACTTTTTAAGCTTGTTGGCCTTTCGGGTGCTTTGGCCCTGATGGTGTTTCTCATCACATGCTGTGCCATGGGTAGGGAAGAATTTAATTTTAAAAATTCAGACAAAGATGCTCTGCAGTGCAAGAGAGAAAACATGTTTGCTTAAGAGGCCTTCCTGGCAATGCTAACATTTATGGGTATAAAGATGATGTCCACCACCTCACAGATTGCACAGAAGTGTTGAGATTCTCTTTATAATGTTGTTTTTTGGTTTCTTTCCTTTCAGTCAAAATCCCTTTCTAGTGGCTGCATTTGGAGCTTGCTCTCTTACAAGGCAGTCTAACCAGCAAGCCTTTCAGAAATTCGGACGTTCAATGACAGCCTCTGACATGGTTTCAGAAGTTGGAACAGCTTTTAACAAACTTTTTGAAACCTGAAGCCAAAGCAGCAGAGAAGAAGAAAAGAACAATGACTGCAAGAGTAATTACATGTACCGTAGAATTTACATAATGCACCCTTTCAAGTGCTGTAGCAGCATTGGTATGTTAGGTAGATTTTTTTATTTTTAAGAATAGAAAAATATGATTAATGTAGATATTTTTTAAGAGTTTGGAATACAAAAATGTTTTGGCTGAAATAAGCTGTAGTTGCAGATCTGTTATAATAAAACTAAACTGAAAGTATTCCTCTGTTCTTTTTGATAGTTATTGAGCAATAACTAAAGTGTGAACAGCAAAAAAAAAATGCACTTGATACTTAGATAAAATTCTTCCACCAGCTCAACTGAATTTCTTGGATTTCACCAAGGTTGTCACTTGTCATTCTTAGACCCTCTGTCTAGAATTAGCTATTGCACTTCATTTTTTGCCATGCTAGTAGAGTAAGAAGCAAAAAGTAAGCCTCTTTGGAAAGGGAATGCATGAGAGTTGCTGTAGATTTTGAATGTAATTAGTTGCCTTTTCCCATTCCTGGTCCTAGAGGCAGCATTCATTTAGACAAGGCATCCCTTCCTGCAATGTCTTCTTTTTTTTTTTTCAAAGGTTTCCCCTTGGCAGAATAAAGATATGCTATAGGTGTCTTGGCAGTAAAATTCATTAAACAGTAATTAGGCTTGCCTGGAAAAGAAATAAATTTCTGTTTCTTTATCTGGTCTTGACTCAATATAATGAACTTGTGAAATTGTCATTTGGAGAGGTACGAGGTGGGGCATGAAACTCAGTGATACCCAGCAGAACTGGTTCAGCTCTCAGTGATCATGGAACAGTGAAGTGCTTCTAAAACTGCAGCTGCCTGTGAGTAGAGCTCAGAGCAGCCCAGCACACAGATCTGTAGGTGGAGCAGGAATACAACTTGGAGGAACAAAAGGCAGCCCAGGGCTCGTACCTGTACCTTCACAGCAGAGTGCAGGCAGCATGTGCTGCAAGTCAAAGGCAGGAGCAGAAATGGTGGTCCGTGTTTGAGCTTCAGGTGCAGTCCTTAGCACTGCAAAAAGCAGAAGTTTTTAGAGCAAAAAGCACAGAGGCTTTTACTTATCTTTGCAGGACAGACAGCCACTGTCAGGGCCACACTGATCTGGCACACTGGCAGAGCAGACAGGCATTAGGTGTAAAGCAGAACTTCTGCGGGATTTTACACAGGACCATTCCTTAAATTTTTTGAGATTTAGTCAAAACTTGTAGAGATTGAACCTGATTGGAGAGGGAGGCAAGTTCATGCAAAGTAAATTTAAATGGGTGCTGCCCTTGACCCTCCACTCCAGCTCCAAGAGTTGCTGCTCATTAAAGCTCTGGAACAAGCACGGAACGCATCCGGTTCCTGCAGGGGATGTCACCTGCTCAGCACAGCCACCCCTGCAATGCTCTCAGCTGGAATGTGGTGTCTCACACCAGTCAGACTGTTCTCATTCCTTGCAATAGCTGCCTGCAGAAAGCACCCAGAATCAGAAAGGCTACTCCAAGTATTTCCCTTCAGCCCTTAGAGTTGGTATTTATGGATGCACTGTGACTACTACCTCACCCTGATGCATTTTTCTTTTTCTTTTTAAACCAGTTACCTATTTTTAAAATAGGTTTTTAAGTGTTTGCTTGTGTTGCTCTATGAGGGTTCACAGACTACTCTAAAGAAATGAGGTTTTAGTGTTTAATTTAAGCAGTTTTGTAAACTGTCTGCATCTTTGGGGACACTTAAGCTATTAATTCCCCCCTTAAATGTATTTGAGAAACCTGACTACTTTTAAATGAAATCAGAAAGTTAAAACTGATTTTTAAAACAGCTACTGCCTTTAAAATAACTGATTTTTGCCTTGTAATTAGAACATCAGTGGTATTATAATCTAAATGATGAGTAGGCGAAGTCAATCAATTAACAGAGCTCAGTACAGATTTCAACATGCCCTGTTGGTTTTAAAGCTACACAGAAATTGTAACTGTTATTCACTAATGTATACAAATTGTTACAATTTTTAAACATTCTGGAAATGTAGCAGTTTCTTTTGGTAGGAAATAAAAATAATAGCAAATTGACTGGACTTCGTTTGGTGCGTGCTGATCCCATTTCCCACAGCAGCTGAGCTGCTGCTCACCATTCACTCTGTTTTGCTGGAACAACACTGCCACGAGCAAATGTACAATACCAGCTGAGTCAAATAAGCACCTGTGCCCCAGTGCTGAATGAGGAGACACCCCACTCTTCTCTGGAAGTACAGATAATGGAGAAAGGGAGCAGAAAAAGAGCTACACATTTTATTCTCGACAGTATAAAAGAAAGCCTTTATCCTTTTGAACAGACACTTTGAAAACACACAAGTGCCTTGTAGATGAACCCATGTTTTTGGTTCTTACGTTTTTGTAAATTGATTTAAAGAAAGTGCAGGTACCAGGTAAGTACCAGTCCTGTATCAATACAGGCCCTAGAACACAGCTCACCTCAGGTGTAAGAGGCTCTGCCGACAGCCACAGCAACCATGGCAACAAAAAGGTAACTGAACAGGAAGAAACTAAATATACTTTATACTAATGTATATATATCCTAATTTTATCTTCCTAATTCTGGAGAGATCCTGAGCATGCTACGCTCCCAGTGCTAGAGAAATCTCCTTGTATTCTGTGCAAAAGCAAACAAAAGTACCAAGCCTTACAGGTAACTGGATACCATCATATTACAGGTAAAGGTTTCACAGGATCAAAGCAGCACCACTCCAATAAGGAAATACTTCGAGATTAAAAGTATCCCCCATTCCTATGTCTGAGAGAAACAGAAGTGTCAGACCAATAGGCATAAAACTTCAGTGTTTTCATCCTAAACACAGGCCTAAGTTCTTGCCTCTGCCTTCACAATGTTTAAACTCTGTGTCAGGTCAGCAACACAGGGTGAGGACAGATGACAGAGCCTTTGGGCTGGGGCAGAACAGACCCATGCCTCATGGTGTTAAATCAGCTCAGCTGCTCCTGTGCTGCCTTGCATTGTGGATGCTTCCACCACCTGTGCTGCAAGGCCTGTATTTATTTACCAAGTACTAGTGCCAACAGTTTTGCTCAAATTACATGCTATCCTTTTTAGCCATTCTGTTCAACAGATTTTATTTTGAAAGAATTAGTATTTACAACAGTTGCTGAACTAGCTGAAATAAAAAACAAGTCCAAGGATGAAGGATCAGCTTTTTTTCTCAGTCTGCTTCTCTGTCTGCCCTCCTTCCACAATTTCCCAGGTTGAAACAGCAGCTCTGTCCTGTAAGAGAAAGTAAGCAGGTCAGTCCAGCCCAACTGGATCACAGGTTTTTTAACCAAGATTCACTCAGCAAAGCTGTTCTTCCAGTTAAGCAAAAGAGGTGGCAATTCCATCTCACAGGCATGCCACTGCTCCTAATAATGCTCAGAGTTGTAAAACAAAACTAGACAAATTTTCCTAGCTCAGAGAGAAGAAATACAGAGTCGAAATGTCACCTCTTCAGCATGGAATGCTGCAGTAGGGGTGCAGCCTCTCACATGAGTAGCTACACTCAACTCATGCAATCCTATTTTCAAGTCTCAATGGCTCATGTTCCTGAAAAAACACTCAATACATATGAATGTATGGTTGAACATGTCTGATCTGAACTCAGGACAGAAGCTATTGATTTTAGTCTCTGTTATGTGATATAGTCATATATTTGAAAGGCAATATAACAGCTAAATTGAACATTCTATTTAGAACCAGCTGTTTGCAATGGTTGAAAATAAAAGTTAATCTGAGCATTGACACACAGCAACATTCCATGAGCGCTGTGTCATGAGAGCAGCTGGAATTGCTGAATATTTTTTTAAAATGAAAATGAAAACTTTTTGATGCCTAAATACATTTCACTTGGTAGCATAGCTTCCAAGCATGCCACAATGAAAAGAAACATGGATTTTTTTAAATCAGTCTGTTGCAAGATATGTAACTTCAGCCAACATCCTTTGCAATGAGCAACCTGACAGAAGAAATCAGAGTAGGGAAATCACAAGCTAGAACCTGAAGGAGAAACTACTCTTTCTGCAAAGCTGATTTTTAAAAAAATTAGGTTTCTATTCAAGCCACCCCCTCCCTGCCCTGCCTCAAACCAGGGGGGTTCCCAGTCTGCACTGGATGGAGCTGAGGCTTGTCTGCTTCATCTGTTGTGCTGTTTTTCCACTTGCACATGGACTTCAGAAGTTGCTGGCTTGCTTGAGCCTCATGTGATAGAGGGCAGTGTGTTGGCATTAATGCATACATGCTGTGAGGCTCAAACATTTTGTGGAAATGAGGGGCTGGGCAGAAATGAGAAATTCACATAACTTCCTCAAGCAATTATTAGGCAAGCAGGACCCCTGTTAGGTGCTGTTTTACCAGGGCATTTCTGGCATCAGCTGACCCAGCCACGCAGACTCATGATGAGCAAGAGGGTGGGGAGAGCCCTGCTTTGTGTAGGCTGTCTCTTGTTGCACAAGTGCCTTGGTGAGCCTGTATGAGGAACTGCAGAGCTGCATCACTCAGTTTGCAGGACTCTCTGGGATCTGGAAAAGCAAGGTGTAGGCTAACTTCACAACAACCTTCAGATACTTCCACAGTATCAGCCAAAAAAGCAGGAGTTCAGCTTTGGATGCTTGCTCTGTGTGTACTCCTAAGTGCATTTGTGCTTTGTCTTCTGGAACAATCTAGTCTGGGACAGATTATGCTAGCTTCAGGTTATTAAATCTTTTTTTAATAAATTGAATGGTTTGAATCCTGGCTCAGACTAATTTGTGGGGTTTTCAAATGTAAATCCCCTTAAAAACAAACCAAAACATCTGCAAAAGGATGGAGGTTGAGCTGCAGCATTTTCCCAATGGATGAAAAGGCAGGCTGCTTCTCCAAGACTTTGTCTCAGCGCGGTTGTTTGGATTTGCAACTTGCTTGGCAGGTGAGTGTGGAGGGGATTTAAAAACAAGTTAAAGGAAGTAGATGTTGCAGCTTCCCTTTCCTTCCACAGCTGCAGCTCACGACCATGAGCACCAGGCCCTGGCCCTCACCCTGGATTTTGCTGGACGCTCGCTCATCCAAGAGAGGAGAGCGCTGAGCACGCTGCGCTCCAACAGGAGCGGTGACAAGTGACAGCCCTCAGGCTTGGCAGCTGGAGCCATGTGTGCTGTCACTCACTGATGTCACTCTGCTTTCCATCCTCCCACTGGAAGAACTATGGAACCAGACTTGCCAGCATCCATTCCCAAGGAAAGGAAAAATGGACAGTCTAAACTGGATGGAGGGAGAGAATGCAGAGGATTATTCTGCACTCAAGGAGCAACACTGACCCTCGCCTCACAGAGGCAAGAAGGGCAATGACCAAGAGAACTGGAAGAAGCAGCACTTTAAGGAAGTAATGCAGGTCCTTGGAACCAGGAGAAGGCAGTAATGCCATAGAGGGTCTTCTCCCGAGCCAGAGATGCCACTGAGATAATGGAAAAGAACACTGGCATTAGGTGTAGGCTAAAAGTAGAAAACAGTTTAGAGAGAGGAGCGATACAGGAATCAGGCAAAGTTCCTATGGCTCAGGAACAACTGGGAATGAAGCTGCTGAAGATGGAAAAGGCTTTCTCAAGAAGACTTATTTTTGGTGGGGAGTGTGGGGTAGATAGAAGGAAAGCATTATTTTCACAAGTCATCTTGGTTTACTTTCCAGTTCCTTTGCAATCTTTTTTAAGACTGCACACATTACTCACACCCTTCCTTCTGGACTGAACTTGGGCAACTTAGAGATTTCTGAATATTGTGAGATTTTCAGTGGCTTGCATGGAAACACAAGGCTGAGGGGGAGCAGAAGAGAAGACAGCAGTATAGCCACACAAGAGCTTGATTTCTACCTCCTGCTACTGCAGTCACACCGGGAGCAGGGCACCACACCACAAGCTGCTGAAGGTGAATGAAGGACAAAAATATGTGTTATCTTAAAAAGTGAGTCTCACAAAGAGAGTTACTGTCTTCTACCTTTATGTGGATTCCAAAGGCAGCAAGGTCTCCACGCAGACTGTCACAAGCCTCCAAGAGGGGCTTTCTCTCCTGCATTAACTGCTTCCTCTTTTCCTTCTGCTCCTGTTTGGATCCCTGAGCTCCTGCTGCACCCTCCACTGGCGCAGCGTCCGCTGCTTCGGGCAGAGCCAGCGCGTAATGCCGGACCTTGGAGCGGAACCTCACCAGCTCCTCAATGACATTGGACAGCACTGCAGACTTGTCTCCTCCCACAGCCACCTAGAAATCAAACAGATCTGAGATTAAAAAATCAACCCCATCTCCATAGCAATGTGAGGCTTTACCACCTCTCTTGGTTGTGCATCTTCCATATATTGGTAGGATTAAAATGGTAGGCACCATCTCACTAATGTTGGACAAAAAGTTACAGTGGAGTCACACTTGGAAGTAATTCAGCATCTTTCTGCACAAGAAAGCATTTACCTTGGAGCAGAGTGCTCTCACATGAACACAACACACAGCATAACCCAAGTGGGGAACTCATCTCCACAGGAAACCTTGGATATGCCAGAAATGTAGGTAACTTAAAAAGGGATCTGACAAGTTAATGTAAGAAAGGCCTGGCAACAGGAATCCAACACAGCAAGGGAAACCTAGCCACCAGCTCAGACAGCTCCCTGGCTGTAAAAGTCCAAAGACAGAGAATACATCAGCCCTTTACTCTGTCTTTGAGCTCCAGACCTCCTTTGGGAAACACAAACCAGGAAAAGTATGTATTTTGCCTTTAAATCCCCAGTCCATCCTATCCCCTCTCCTTTCATCTACAGAAACCCTTGGCAAATCCACAGAACTTTCATCTGATCCACATTACCCAAAGTTTCAGCCACTCAAAAAAACCTGACAGAAGCAGCAGCTACTGCACACAGGGTGTGGATATTTCCTGGCTGCAGCTGAGCCCCTTCCTCCCCTCAGCCACTTCCAAGCTTCCCTGGCCTCCTCTGGCTTGGCAGGAGTCTTGCTGGTCAATGCCTCAGGAAAGGAACAGACTCATTCATGCTCCAACAGCTGCCAGGATGGGAGCTTGGGAGGCAGCTGAAGAGGAAGGCCACTCCTCAGCACTGGCACAGCCGGGCTCCTGGTCTTGCTCTTGGCAGAGAGACCATCCCTGTTTCTCATTAGAGGCAAACTCCCAAGGGGAGGAAAAGGACAAGCCTCCAACAAACAAGAGAACCTCACTGCGGTGTTTTATCACTAGAACACGAGAGTGGGAGCACAAAGCACACCAAGGCCACGGGCAAAGCTCCTGGCAGCAACATCATCTGGGAGCAGAAGGGCTGTTTCCTGAAGGGCTGAGTAATTAAAGTCAGAAGGGTCTGGGTTTAGTCACCAAAAGCAGGATGGAAACGAAAGGGAGCAGAGCTTCAGGTCACAGACAAAAAAGAGGAGCAGGAGGAGGAAGTGAGGGGGCAGCTATTGAAGATAAGAGTGTGAATTGCAGTGAATTCCCCAAGCTTTCAAAACATGTAACATACTAAAGAAGAAGTTTATGAGATTGAAAAAGGTAATAAATCTAAGTGTCAGAAAAACTCCACAGTAACCTGTGGCAGGATAAATACTTAAATACACAAGGGAAAGCCATGATGATGGGAGCAATAAACATGCTTCTAGATACACCACTGAAAGAGTTCAAACCAGGCACCCACTGGAGTGAGAGCCTTCAAAAGAAGGAGCAGCTTTAGGAGATGAACCAGTCTGCCACACAAAACAGCCTCTCAGGGCTGATCTCAAATTTCTGGCCCTTGCTTACTCCACAGACTGGCCCCAGCTGCACCTGCAATACACTCAACACTCTGCACTCTTTGGGAGAGCAAAAGCTTCCCAGCTCTAAAACAGGCACAATGGTTTTCACTCATCACCTTTCCATATGGATCCATCTGACCTTTACCTCCCTGTGGATAAGATCTTCTCTTGCCAATGCAGAGAAAGAGACAGGCTCTCTTATTGTAATACAGCCACCAGACTGAGATGAGCCATTCCTTAGCATCCCCACTGATATTTCAGAAGCACAGGCAGCTACATTAGGCTGATTAGCTGAGATGAATCCCAGCCTAGGAGCAAGACAGACCCACAGACTACATGCAAACATCCAAATGAGGGGGCCCAACCACTGCTGCTTGTATCCTCTGCACTGTCAGCACAGCAGTGTCCAGGCCAGGCAGCCCTCTCACACACAGGGCAGCACCCACTGTGGTCAGGGACTGCTCCTGGCAAGCTGCATGCCTGGGGCTACCTGGCTAAGAGGCAAGAAAGGCTGGATGCTGAGCTGTTCTGGCTGGTCTCAGAGTCAGGGAACACCCCCTACACTATTTTATTTACTAAATTGTGGTAGCCCATGAACCTTTCTGATGAAGATTTTGACAGATTCGTTTACTGGAAGCTGAAAGAGCAGAGGAACAGAGCAGTCTGATGAGCTGCTCCTTTCTTCCTGCTTATCTCAGACCAGCATCTTCTGCTGATCCTCCTGCCACACAGAGAAAGGGACTAGCACAGCCTAAAACAAAGAAAAGCATTCAGATACTTGTTTCAGCAAAAATATAGGTGCAGCAGATGCCTGCATACAGACAGCCCAGAATCTGGAGGAATGACTTTGCCATCCAGCTAACAGTGTTTAGTATGCCACTAAAAATTAACATGCACACTACAGGCTGTGAGGAGTAACACACAGCCAAATCACATCCAGACACTGTTTTGAAAGAAATTTTGTGAGAAAATCCATGGAGGCAAACTAAAAAGCATTTACCACTACACTGCCTGATTTTCAAAGGATTAATAATGTTACATTTTCTTACTCTCTTGTCCCTCTCCCAAAAAATAACTGTTCTGTTTTTCAGAACAGTTTCTCTACAGAAAGTTTTCCACTACTTCGCATTCAGCTCCGTACCTGAGCAGGAGAGGAGCAAAGAACACCCTGCTATTCTCCAATACCTTGTGTCATTTTAAATGCTTCCATACATTGGGAATCACCCCCATATTGATGACTCTCTTTCCCAGTACTAGTACTAGGAAACTAGAACTAGTACTAGTTCAGTATTTTGCTTTGAGCTGTTCTCTCCTTTTGTTTCTCTCCCCATTCCTACCTTTCCAAGAACTAGTTATGTAAGGGCCCCATGCCCAGCTCATTGTCCTCCCCTCCCCACATCCCCCCCATGGCTCAAGGCAGAGCAGCCCCTTCCCCTGGCTTTCTGCAGAGGAGTGGGACCCCTCACAACTGCAAATATTCACACAGCTATCAAAGCCAGCCTGGATGCAACCATCAGGAAGAAGAGGAAAATCTGGGGAAAGCCAGACATATAACAGGATGATTTAAATGCCTCCAATGCTAACTTTTTCTTGTTTCATTCCTCAGTCTTTCATTTCCACAGCAAAACTGGTACAGAAGTCACATGGGAGCACCTCCAAGAACTAAAAAGCCCACATTTTGTTCCACCTGCTCATAGACTCTCCTAAAACATCACAGGAGAAAGTGCAAGCAGTGCAGAAAGGTTTACTAAAACCATAAATAACTTTGTTACATCTGATGCTTTCAGAAAGCACTCTATGAAACACAGGGGCTGCTACCATATCCTCAAACACATAGAAGAGATATTTCATTACCTGTCTTTCCTCAAAGGACATCCCAAGGGCACTGAAAAAGCCTTCAATATAGGAAATAATGCTTCCATACACAACAGAGCTTCTAGGAGATCCAGCATCCTGTTAAGAAAACACTCAAAAGAGATTGTCCAGTCAATACATATTGCAGAGCCCAGCAGCTCTCTGCAGCCTAGTCCACAAGGGAAAACTGCTACTAATTATAAAGATCTACCTCCATCAGGAACACCTGCCCAGATAAGCAATCTTACAGAGATACAAAAGCACCTCACAGCACAAAGGGAAGGGATTTAAGTAAGCAAGGGAAGGCAAGAGCTGATCACCAGCCTGTGCAGCAAGAAGAGATGTGAGAAGCTGCCACACATTACTCGTGTGCAGTAAATTAGAACTAAAAATAGCACTTCTGGGCATGAAAGGGCTGTGTGTATGGAAACAAAATAAAAAGAATAAAATCCCACATTCATAGACACCTATAATAGAAAAGATTAAAACTAAATTCTTTGAGTATCTTATTGATTTGATCCATGTGGAGACCACTTTGAGACAGTGTATGGCATTTTGTCATGCCCTGGCAGCACCAGCAATCAGCAGCAGCAGCAGCAATAAAATAAGAATTAAATGACAGACTGAGGAGCAATTTAAGGGACTAACCCTTGCCTAAAAAATAAGAGTGATGACATGCACAAGCAGATCAGCAGCTGGTACTGGATTTTATCTGACATCTTCACTAAGGCCTGAGATAAGCTGTAGTCTAAAATGTATAGGAAGGTCTGAACTGGGAGGAGCTGGAGCAGCCACTGGGAGAAAGGAACAGGAGTGTGCCATCTAAGGTAGGAAATGCTTAGCAGGAAGGCTAGAGGGAGGAATAAGTAGTTATGTGGATTTACTCACAGTTCTTAAGGAACTTTACTACACGGATAATGAAGAGGGAACACTCCAGACAGCTGGGATGTACCCAGAAAAGCTCCACCACCTCAACCAGAAATCTGAGTCAGCTGCCCCACAAATATCCCATCTCATTCTCAACAAAATGACTGACAGGAGAAATTCAGGGGGAGCAAGCAGTGACTGACAATATGGGGGTAGCTGTATCTAGGAGTGGCAATGCCATTACAGATCCCTGCTGCAAACTGTTTCAGGTCAGGGATTCACTCAGATTGTAAAGATCATTCGTAATTATAAGGCTAAGGCTAATCTGTAAAGATTTGCTTATTTGTAAAGATAAGGCTAAGGACAAAATTGAAAGCCAATGCCAAAACAGGACCAGAGTGAGGCAAGATTCCTAAACCAACAGGCTAATTCTCTCTTAAAACCAGTTATTAGCACGTACACAACATTTCTTTCACTGCACAAACATGATGAACACGATGACAGCAGTACTCAAGGAGCACAGCAACAAGGCTGAGGTGCTCACTTGAGTGACAAAGGGAGCTGTTGGTAAATGGAGAACCCAGAAGTGCTTCAGACAGTGTTTATTGCTCGAGTCTTGTCCTTACCAGATTCTTTATTTGTGTCCGCATGAGAGATCTTAAAAGGGTCTTAATTTGCCAAAAGCCATGTGAAGACAGGCTCATGCTGATGCCAGTTACAGAAGACAGCAGAAGCCACTCAGTCCCCAGCACTGAACTCACCATCAAGACTGTCCAGTGCACCTGGGGCTGCTGGCCAAAGCCCCTGCAGCAACCACCTCACACCCTTCCCAGTTTAGCTTAATTTCTGTGCATGGGCATTAAGCAAAGAAGCAGGGTAAGAACAGAGAACCAGCACTAAAATTAGCAGCATGTCACAACAGCCTCAGGACTTCCAAAAGCCTTAGGTATAAATAATACAGGGTAGCAGGAAAGAAAAATCCTCTGGACACAACAGAGCACAAAACAATAGCCATGCACAATTCCTGTGATAGGGTCAGGACAAATGGGCTCCATTAAGGTCAAAAATTTATGGAGCTTTGTTTCTGCTGGTTTCTTATGTGAACAATAAACTAATCTGTCTGCATTAAGCAGTAGGACAGTGGACAGCTGTCATTTTCTGATCTCTGTATCCTAATGGGTTACCTTAGTAACAGCCTTAAGCTGTCTGTTGCCATGGTGAATGAGGTCCATAATTGCTGCAACAGCCCTGGAGGTGTCAAAGTCATCTGCAAACGCAGCCTTCACGGTTACTTTTGTGTTGGCTAGCCTTCAAGAAGAAAAGGTAACATTTAAGATAAGACAAACAAGATGCCAGCAGTACACTGAATTCATCAGCCATTCAGCCAGAAGGAGTCACTGAAAGGACACTGCCATCTCCTTCCCAGCTGTCCTGTGATGGGCAGTGCTGCACTCATCAGGGAGAATACATCTTTCTGCTGTGAAGGGAAAAATTTGATGCATGTCAAAATCCTAAGTGTTACAGCCATTCAATAAATATACATGGCTAATCCGAGGGGCCAACAACAACAGAGCAAAGTTTGCCTTAAATCATTTAAAAACAGAGGGAAAATGAGACTGATATTAAGCATATCAAAGATCTTACTGAGTTCTGGTTTTTTTCCAGCAGCCCATTAATCATGCTAGCGGCATGCTTCTCTTCCAAAGGCACATCACAGGCAGCTCTCCAGTGCCTGGCAAGAAAGCTGTCCTGGGGCTGGCCAAGAATCCTGCTGGCAGGATCCAACTCAGAACCAAGCACTGCCTCCTCATTTCCCAGGAGAGCCCAATGCCAGTCCCAAGGGATTGCACTCACCCTGGCCCAGGTGGAAAGGTCCAGTGGGACATTTGTGTAAGAGTGCCAAAAGCCAGCAGGCAACCAGCACAGATCACCACAGAACCAGCACCAGCAGCTGCAGCCACTTGGAGAGGGAGTTGAGGAGAGCAGCAGGGATAAATGCAGAGCTACAAACAGCTGCTGGCAGCGTGCTCCCACACCCAGCCAGGTGAACCAGAGCTTGACAGCACAGCCCCAAGGATGCCATTTCCCAAAAGAGCGCAAGGAGCAGGGGAACCTCAAGCTCTCCTAGCATCTCTGGGGCTCTTCTGAGCCTTATTTCACCTGTTTCTGTGGTTTTTTGCCTGGAATGCCTACCTCCCCTCAGATACTGGATGGCTGCTGCTCTAATTCATTCTTCCCAACACTTTTCCCTGCAAGCTTACCCCTCTCCGCTGAGTATCTAACACTTCACTAATTAAGAGCTTTGTTTCATTTTGGTTGTTTTTACACCTAGGAATACACAAGTTGTGCCCTCCCACACATCCCCTACTGATTATCCATTTCAACTTCCTCACACCTCTCAGCTTTATCTTGTACCAACAGATCTCCTGCAGCCCCCTGCTGAAGGATTTGCTTTTGCCAAATACCATAGTTAGTTAATGCAACTCCACTTTCCTGTAATGTGCTCCAGTGCCCCTTGCAACCCTCAATCAGTGCAGCCACAAGCTTTCCCAGCAGTGAGGTACCTGAGCCACAAGGAAGCTGCCTCTCACCTCTACAGCCCAGGCTGTCTCCCCTGTGACTGTGCAGCCCAGAGCTGCCTGCACTAACCTTACTTCAGGGCACTCAGTGCCCCTCCTACCCTGACTCCGTGCTCTGCTCTCAGCTTTGCATCCAGCACACAGCACATCTCAGTCCTGAAGATAATCTGGTTTTCATAATGGACTCCAAAGGATTCTCCTCACCATTGTCAGGGTCACAACAATTGTAATTGCTTCCTGCCCTGTGACATCCCTGCCCATGGCCAATCTCTCAGTAGCCCCTCCTCTCCTCTGCTGCACACCACAGTGCCAGCTAGCTTGATTACAAATCCAGGTGCCCAAGGTGTGTCACTCTCCAGTGATCCTCCTTCTTCTCCAGTTACCACAGCCCAGCTCAGTTTACAAACTGGGGACCCTCACAGTTGCCACAGCTTTGCCTCCTGCATTGCTCACGAAGGGCAAAGCCTGAGTTAGGACAGGCACACCAGAAAAGTAACACAGATCTTAAAACCACAGTGAACTGAGGATAGCAGACTAAGAGCAAAAACAGCTGGCTAGAAAGAGAATTTTTTCAAAAACCTGCCCTTGTTTTTTGGGCTGGGAGGGAGGACTGCTGCTTAGTCCTTCTTGTCCTGCTTTTTGAACAGGAGTTTGTCAGCCAACTACTGCTCACATAATCACAATCTTTTAAGATACAGGAAGTGCACTTACCTTTCCCACAATATGTCTTCTCTAACAGGGTCACACACCAGCTGTCCTTTTATATAAGCATTTGCATCTCTAATAAATGAGGAGATTGCCTGAAGAAGGTTCTTTGCATCTTCCATGCTCTCCTCACTAAATTCTACTGCTAAGAAAAAAGAAATCAAGGCATTATGATGGAGAGAATGTTGTCTGTCATACATAGGAACAGTATTTGGAGACAAAGGAGAAGTTTGTTATTATTTGTATAGCAAACTTCTCACAATTAATTGCACATTTAATTAAAAGCTCCATTCTTCATGCATACCAGGAGGATTAAATCAATATAAAAGACAATCACTACATATGACAAAGTATAACCTACTGGAACACTTATCAAACTGATTCAAAAAGTTGAATCTGGAAGTTTACTGAAGCAATCACTATTTAACTTTAATTTTTTTCCATTATTGAATCTCCCTGCAAAGTTATCAATCCAAAGCATTAGGATTTAATATACTTCTAAGTGTTCTAGTGATGGCAACATGCGCCTCTAATTTTGTGCCTATTCTAATTTAGGTAGACACAACCTGTATTTGGAGATGTCCAAAGAAGCCTAACCCTCACCACTGACTATTTAAAGGGCTGCTTCACCAACATCTAAAATCTAGATGAACCTAAAATTTGTGGTCTAGCTCCTGAACAATTCCCTCACAACATCAAAGCTAAACTGGAAATATTTTTGGAAGGTTTTCAATTTCCCTGTGTGTCTTCTTTTTACTTAGAGTTGTAGTTTAGTTAATAAAGTTTTTTTTATTTATTTCTAAGTGGGGGCCTGCTTTGCTTATTCCTGGTCACATCTCACAGCAGACACCAGGGAGCATATATTTTCATGGGGGCACTGGCATTGCACGAGTGTCAAACCATGACACCATACCACTCTGAGAAAGCTATCTTTAGAGAAAATACAAATTGCTTAAACTCATAAGGGCATGTCTAGGGTGGAGTTCATCACACTCACACATATCAAAGCCTCTTATGGCCCTTGAAAGAAAGATAAAATCTCAAGGTAAACGATTGCTTGCATCCACAGCTGAGCTCCACTTTACGAGATGCGCCATACAGGAACCCTACAGAGCTCCTCTTCCACCAGCCACAGTAACATCAGCCCTACCACTAACAAGGCATCCATGCACACAGACATCCCCACTGCATTCAGGGAGACCCTACCTCTGGCAGGCAATTCCCCTTTGGGAGCTTCCAGAGTCCGCTCCTGCTGGCAGGAGCTCAGCAGGCTCCCCTGGCCTTGCCTGCACCCTGTGAAGCGCAGGAGCCAGACCAGCTCACTGTCCCTTTTACTGGGAATTGCTATCAGTGACAGGCTTTTTTAAATTTGTACAGGAATGTGCAATTTTCTGTCGAAAAGCTTTTGGATCCCACACAGGAGAGCTCACCTGACTTTAGAGGAAGTTGTGTCCTTAGGACAGGCCTAAGTTTGAATGCACTCCTTCCCCCAGTATCACACCAGAGCCACGCATAGGCAGAGCAGTATTGCTTCACTGCTGTACACCTGACCTCAGCAATAAGGTACATCCAAACTACAGCTGCCAGCACACTCCTGGTATCATCAGTACTGAGCATCATCCATAGCTTCCACAGAAATCCCACCTCTGGGCCTGCCTGTGGTGCATCCAGCTGCTTTGTAGAATTACCCAGTGCTGCCCAGACAGACTCTTTAGAGCAGACAGTTCTACCAAGGGGACAGATGTAAGAGGGAAAAAGCAGCCAGATGTGAGACCCAATCTCATTTCCATTAGCCTAAATCCCAAGGAAGCCTAACTGTTTAAACAGACTTTATACAGGATTTACCCCAGTGTAACAAAGGTGTAAGTCTGGAGCTGTATTTGTCAGATTTTCCACTTGTGTATAATTAAAAATCTGCATTACTGCCTCATTAAATCAAGCTTTACTTGGTTTTCAAAAAGACCAATATACACATCTCTATAACACAGTGAGACACTGAGAGTGATCATTTATATACACTAGGACTACTCAACTGATTAACCTGGTTACAAGAATTCTGCTAGGAATACTTGATAAAAGTCTATCCTGATGAAACCTACTTTAGTTGAAGCCATTCTTCACCCCCAGTTCAGGGCATACTCCTAAACCACTGCCTGCAGGCACTGCAAACCCACAACACAGCACTGGTGCTATAAACCATTGTGCTCCCCACTCCTTTGTCACTGACAGCCCAGATAATCCCCACTGCCCCCAGAGCTCAGCTTCACCCCGAGCAGCTCTGCCCCACCACCAGAGAGGCAGAGGGGCAGATAAAGCAGAGGAACCTCATACAAAAATACATTATGGAAGGATGATAAAAGTCTCTTCTCTCTAACTTTTCTCCTCTTCCCCACAAGCAAGGCATGCAGCTTTATCCTCCCTCTGACAATGACCACCACAGGAAGGGACTCCACTCCCATGAAACACGTGCACCTCCCTGCACACACCCCTTTCAACCCTTGCCCCTCCAAGGCTGGGCAAGTGTGGAGTAAAATTTGTCTCTATTTGGGCCTGTTAGCACATACAGAGACAGGGGGGTAGCTCAGACAACAAAAAAGGCCCAATCCAAGCCAAAGAAAACACAGTTTCAAGCATGAGCCATTCCCAACTGTCAGCAGCTGCCCCCATCCACATGCCTACAAAGATCTTTTTAACAGATTCAATCCAATGTTTGTGGTACCACCTGACCCCCCAAACCTGGATTTTACAAAAGGCTTTCTTTGGCAGATCAGAATGGCAGGAACCATCACCCATGGGTCTAGGCTATAAAAACCTTTTAAGAAACAGGTCCTTGGGATCTCACTTCTAATAAAAATATGAGCAGACAGCAAGATGAGAAGGAGTGTAGTAAACTTATGTTTAGACCAAAGTGAATATTGACAGCAGGGACACAAGCTGACAGGCAGCACAGTGAATACCTGGCTCAGCAGAGACCAACTCTGGCTCTTTATGGGAAGCTAATAATGCACATGGCCTTGTAAGGTGGAGGTGGGAAGTGCAGACTTCTGAGCAACCTTTATCTGCCAACTGGCTTATACTCTGATAAGACATCACCATATCCTTTCATCAATGCCACCCACATGCACACAGGTAGCACTCTTTTTCTACCTCAGGGGGTGTTTATCCTAGAAGTAATGCAAAAAGCACAGGCTCAAAAGCAGCCAACTGACAGGGAGTGAAGAAAGCCTGCAGGCACCTCTCCACTGCAGGGCTCCAGTGCCATTCCTTGTCCTGAGGCAAGGCTGGAAACTACCAGACATTTAGCTCTTGCTCACATGACAAAAATGCATACATGATAGTGGTAGCAGGTGTTAGTCTTTCCTCTTGTTTTAAACACACATTTGCTCACAACTCCCAAGTGCCCCTAGTCAGGGAGACACCTAAGTGTACACAAGGAATTTCATCTCTTAAAAGAAGCAATCAGCCAAGTGTGCCACTGCCCTGCAGCATCACCCCAAAGCAGCCAAGCATGCCACCAATCCACTGCATGCCTGAACAGGATGCTGCTCTGCAGCAGACCTGCAAGTGAATGCACCCCTCTCATTCTCTGACAGTTCCAGGGGAGTTAATAACCACCTCTCTCTTTACTATCCCATGCTTTGAAATATTGCAATTACTCAATTCCTGATGCCTTCAACTGTCCTAGGAGAGGGAGGCTCCACCAGGAAGGTCACATGGGTGGCTCCTGCAAGGCAGTTAGCAGTATGAACAAGGAGAAAGACTTCTCAGTCCAACAACTGCACAACTATAAAGACTGAGAGCACACTGCACACTGACAAGCACGAGTAGCACCCCAGAGCCTTGGCCACACCAGCTCTCACAGTCACACTGCCACAGGTGCTTTACCCAAGGCAGGCAGAGGCCACTGGAACACCACAGCAGCTGCAGCACCATGCTTCACTATTCCCTTGCCATGCCAGGACAGCCAACAAGCCAGGTGACCCAGCAGTGGTTAAGGAGCTACCATCTGCTTTTGGCAGCTCCCAATAAACTGGCAGGAACACAGACATACAAAAACCTCTTTCAGCTCAAAGTAGCATCTACCTGCTGGAAACACTATGGGGTACACAGGGAAGCTGACAAAATCTCCCCACCAGCAGAGAGATCATCTGCCAGGCTAAGGTGTTCATTAGGTTATCATGTGCTGGTCTAAGTGAGCTGCACCGCACCACAGAACTGCCTGAACACTCAGGAACTCCACAGGACAAAAATGGTAACACAGCAGGCAGATGAAAATTATTAGCCAGCCCTCATCATACCCTCTACAGGAATATAAGCCACAGCTCTATCTAGATATGTCTCCAAAAACAGCTGATCGTGACTGCAATGCAAGTAACTTCAACAGAAGCAAATCAGAGACACAGGTAATTCATTAATTAAAAGTGCAATTAACTACGAGTCACAACTAACTGCAGCTCAAGAAGGTATTTAAATGAATGGTTATGTACTGTGCTCAATAAAGACCATTTTCTAACTGTGAGCCAAAGAGCAGCCCCACAGAGCACCACCAAACCCTTTCCACCCACTGCATTCGGGAAGCGCAGGGATCCGCACGGGGAGCTCGCTCTGGAGCTAGGAAAGGCATGGGGAAAGCTGGGAAAGGTGAGGGGAAAGCTGGGAAAGGCGTGGGGAAAGCTGGGAAAGGTGAGGGGAAAGCTGGGAAAGGCGTGGGGAAAGCTGGGAAAGGCGTGGGGAAAGCTGGGAAAGGCATAGGGAAAGCCAGGCACACCTCAGCAGGGAAGGGGCTGCTCCTTACCTGAACTGTGGGGAAAGCCATGCACACCTCAGCAGGGAAGGGCTGCTCCTTACCTGAGCTGTATCTGCCACGCAAACAAAACATTCTGAATTGGTCTGATGAACATTTCTTCAGGAAATCCTAAACTCCATGCACAAAAAGACAGCTTTAGCATATCAATTTCTTCAGGAAATTTCTTTCACCCCCTTGCTTTTCAAACTAGCATGACAAGTAATGCATCTTTGCAATTTAAGACAGGCATAAAATCTTTCAACTCTAACACTGCTTTAAAACCTAAACTAAATAAAATTCAATTCCATATAAGATTACAAGATATAAATATACACACAATGTCCAATATAAGACTGAAAATTACTTTGCAAGTACAATCAAACATACACTGTAAAAACACCTTTACAAACAAAATCCAAAATGAAATGATCAGACTAAGATTGGGCTATAATCTTATACAGAGGAAAGCTCCTGAGTTTTGCAAACTTTACAAAAAAAAAAGATTTATTGAAAAAGAAGTGTGCTTTTTCTGCAGGACTAGAATATGAAGAAACACAGGGAGTGAACAAAGATAAATCCCAGCACTATAAAAAGAGTTATCTGTGGTAATTATGAAGCCTAATAAACTCCACTCTAATATTAATCTAGCTTTACAAATAATTTACTCCAGTAAACTACTCGTATTACTAGTAGTACAATTAATGTATATTAATAGCATAATGAGCTATTTAAATCTTTGGAAGGTACACTAATAAAACATTCAATCACCTCCAACCCTGCTCTCAGCAAGGCTGGACACTGTGGTAGATTGACTGTGACTATTGCACTTCTGCTTTTTTTTTTTTAATTTGCAATTTTTTTAATTTGCAAACTGGTGAGGATCACTGAAGTGCCACAAAAAATCAAAAATAATAAGACAGTACAAGTGAGAAAATATGGAAAGTGTTATTTGCTTAAACCTCGCATTTTGAAATAGTCTTCTGGTACAAGACTAAACCAGCCTGAACAGCAGAAAAGCATCAGCAATGTGCTGTCTCTCAAGTGAAAATAGAAATAATTGAGGCAATGACAATCAAGAAACAGTGGTACTGATTGTTTTGGGGGGTGTTTGTTTGTTCTGGGTTTTTAAAATAAACTGGATATAAATCAGTGTACCCCATATGCCCAGCAGCATTACACTAATATACAGAGGTAGAACAATATGAGTACAGTACAGAAATAAATTCAAATTTGGTAAAGGACCATCCAAACTAGAAAAAACAACTCTGCATTTCCTTTAAAACAGAGAACAGATGAAGAATCACAGCTCTTTGAAAGCAGCTTGCTTGGCCCTGTGTTATCACAATCTCTTTGATTTTTGGGGTCAGAATTAAATTTTTTTAATTAATTAATTTTTAATTAATTTATTTTTTAAAATTAGCTATTAAAAAAAGGAAAGAAAAAACTGGAGTAGGGTACAAGGTGAGGGAAACAGGGCAGCTAGATGCAGAGGATGCTGGGCTGCTGTGCCCAGGTGACAGCCTGGGATGCAGGTGGCAACTGGCTGGACCAAGGGAAGATCCTGGACAGACCCCCCCTCTTTTGGCACGGGCATAAAACCTTCCATGTAGGGCTTAACTTTCAAGGTGCAAGGCAGCTGTACAGGAAAAAATTGTTCCACTGGATTGAAAATCACTTCTCAGGAAAGACTAATACTTGTTTACTCATGTGTAAGGGCAGACATGAAAAGCAGAGACCTACAAGGAAAGAAACACAGGCCGGAAATATTTGTTTCCTCAACACAAGCTGTGCCATCATGGGGGACATGGAGAAGAACATTTTTATATGCTGCTTTTAACTCCAAGCACTGCAGTTGTGGTCATTTCTCCACCCTGTCCACAACATCTGCTGAGACATGAGATTTCTGTGAAAATTGTGAGCTCCAGGGAAACAGGGCTTAACTGTACCCAGACAGCATCAGAAGACTTAGGAATAAAGCAGCTCATATTGAACTTCATTTTAAAGGGATTTTAATTAATTTTTCCAAGAGGGCAAAGGGGAACACGTATGCCAAAGCAGTTTCCCAAGTTTTGTCTAAAGGAAGGAAATCACCCTATTCCAGCAGTAGGCATCAGCCATCATGGGAGCCACCCTAGCACAGCTGGAGCACACACAGCTGGCAGAGAAACCCTGCTCTGGGCCACACCAAAAACCTGGGGACACAGGGAAATATCACACAGTCATGTGGTTCATGGGTATCAAAAGGCAAAGCTTCTGTGCCTCAGCAAGGTCACTATATAAAGGGTAATGGGAGAGACTGCTGCAACAGTGTGGTTCAGGATATCCAGCAGCTTCCTGACAAAACACTGATACTCTGTCCCATTTCACCTAAAGAAGGACTAGGAAAAACATCCATTCTTTTCCAAGTCCATGTTTTTTCAAAGCATTATTAAGGACAGCCTGATGAGAACCCATCACTACAGAACAGAATCATTCAGGTTGGAAAAGACCCCTGAGACTGTCAAGTCCAACCACAAATGTACAGTGCAGGATTCTGGTACTGGGCACAAACTCTGCTCCTACAAACACTCTGAGCTCAGCAAGATCCATTGTTATAAGCAAACCATGAATCTGAACAGGAATCCTACCTCCAGATCCACAATAACAGATACATAGTACCAGAGAAACACTGCAGCACAAGCACACACTCCAAAGCTTCCTCAAAAGAGGGCTGTGATTAATATTTACATATTACAAACCTACAAAATTGCTTCAATTCAAACAAAGAAATTACCTTAATCGTTATGTAGTTTTTTAATGACTTTGACATTTTTTCTTGACTTCCTTTAACATGCAAGTGCCCTATAGTAAAAAAAAAGGAATTAATCAGGATAAACAAGTGTGCTTCTGAATAGGGAGCAAATGAGAAAGACTGCACTGAGACACTGTAAATGTTGGAGGCAGCATATGCTATGATGGATACATGCCAAACACTTCAATGTAACGGGGAACATTTTTCAAAAGCTTTGCCTACAGTCCTGCACATGTCTCCATTCTCAAAACTTCCACTGAGTGAATTTTAAAACATAGCCATTTAAAACATAAAAAAAAACAACATCCCACCACCACCATGAGTGTCCCTGCTCAGAACTGACAATAAACTGATAAAAACAAGCAAGGAAATAGTTTCAGTCTTCACAAGTACCTTACCTGTTACTCTTGACTTCTCAGAGGTATTTTAAGAAATATTTTCCAGTGATCTAGCACTTCTGTACTTATTACTTGCCGGTGGCTGTTAACGTTATTTTTTTACCCCAAAGTTTTAAAGCACTGGTTCAAAATATCTTAAATGCAAAATGAATTTTCTGCAGATTCTCAACTTCTCCAGACTTGTGAGACAGAAAAAGCAGGGTGAGGGAGTGATGCATCTACAATACCTAATTTGAATTAGTTTATTTTGAAGTGTGACCTCTGAGCACTGCTAGAACATTGAATAGTCACACAGATCACTGCTTTGCAGGGCTGAAGCACAGGAAAAAGGTAGTAACACTGAATTTAAAAGAGAATGTAGAGCTTGGCTTTAGGACTGAAAGCTCTGTCAAAGAAAGACAGGAGAGGCATAGCCTGAGGTTGCCTGCTTCCAGGTCTCATCCATGTGAGCCACAGCAGCACCACTGATGGAAAACACCAATTATTCACAGCACCAGAGAGATGGCAAACATGCTGCCACTGAAAGACTACTCAGCATCACTTCAGAAATGTTGTTAAAAGCCTTAAATAGGCTTCTCCTAATGAAAGAGTAATTCTGTAAGTTACCAAACACCCACAACTATATGAGATTTTAGGCACTTCTGTGACCTGCAGCATCTAGCACTTAATCATACTTTGAGGCAGATTTTTGAGCATAAGTTTCTCTTGCTCTGTAATACCCTACCAGCACTGCATTCTTTCACATTTGGCACCCCAGTGCTACTAGTGCCTCAGAGTGCAAGGACAACGTATGATTGTGCTCCTGCTTTTATGAGTGGTGACAGAAGTGACATTTCTTGCTCAGCAACCCATACAACTGTCTGCATTTTGTGCTACTCACCGCACAGAGCTGCTTTGCAGGCTTGCCTGAAACCCTCTTGCTTCCACAAGTAGATAAAATCCCCATTACACTCATCTGGATATGAAAACAACAAGCTCAGGCCTGACAACTGGACCTGAAAAGATCATCTATTCACTTCTCAGCTATTTCTGACAATGATTCAAAGCAACAGGAACTCACCATGTGAAGTCCTATCCTAACCACCTCAAAATTTAATTTTGTACAACATACTCTATGGAGAGAAGGAATGAATCAAAAAATCCATGGATGCAGAACCAACTACAGCAGCTACCCATGATAAAAAACCTTGCTTTCACTGTCTGTCCTGTCTGCTTGCAGGTGAGGCCACTTTCACCACTGCATCATTAAACTTAGGACACTCAAAAAGCACATTCAAGCTGTCAGACACAGCTGGACACCTGCAGCTCTTGGAACTCAAGTAAAACCCACAGCCAAAATTCTCCTGGGAGAAGGGGAAAAGCTGGCTAAGATTACTTTCTCTCTTTTGCAAAGGTGCCTAAATACTGACTTAATTAACTTCAGGCAGACAAGCCTAAAATAGTTGGACTGTGTTTTCCTAAAAATGTACCAGTAACATCTGAATTTGAATTAATATTCCTCTTCCAAGAGTTTCAGTGCTTAGAATGATTTCATTCAAGAACACAAAATACAAGGATTTTCATAACTTTGGTTTGGCGCTCTTCCCAGAGTACAAGTAGTCTAAAAATAAAGTCCTTATAAGATTTATCCCCAGTGCAGGGATTTTCTTCCTCCAATGGGGACTGCTCCTCCAATTCTGAGCTGCTAAAATTCTGAAGTCTGTTAGCAGAATAAATTGTTTCTGAAGCTGATTCATTTGCCCTAAATAATTCACACTATCATCGTCCAGCAACTCTTTCTGACTTAATGAATGTAATCTGTCAGCTCCTAGAGAACTTCAGTGTAAAAATTGCCCTTGGAATTAAGTTCTCCCTTTACTTCTTTTTTTTTTTATTGACTCTTCTTTATTTAGCTGCTATCAAAAAATATTTCCCCTACAGATTCAGTTCCAAGTTTGAAAAGCCAGATTCACTGGTTTGTCAACAGAAGGCTCCCCTTGGCAGTAACCAGTGCATCGCAATGGAAATGCGGAGGGGATTCCAAAGCACCTTGGGAGCAAAGCACACCCTGGAGGATGCACCAGCCTCTGGACAATTGCTATTGATTTACAACAGGCTCTACACTGGGAACTGAACTAGAATTCAATATTCATCCCATACAGTACAAATATATAAAAATGAAAGTTCATGTAATTCCCAGAGTGCACCACAGGCTTAACTCCGCAGCTTTTCTATTCAGAGAAGCAGCTTCAAGAGTTCAGAGACATCCTGCCCAAAATACTAATCAGCAAAAGAGAGGCTGTAGACTTGAATCTGACTTTCTGTTGACTTCAGCTGTCCATCCAGAACCACCACGAGTGCAACAGGAAGAACAAATGCCAAGGTCTCCATCAATGGGAACAGCACTAGAGCCATCAGTGACGTAGTTCAAAGCACTGTACAAGCACAAACCTCACTGAATGAAGCACTTTTATGCAGAGGGAGCAAAGAGCAGTTCTACATAATGGCAGGCAGTGTAACGTGTTCTCACAGCATGAAATGCCAAACTTAAAAAACCCAAACTATTGTATTTGCACAGGCTCTCAAGTGATCAATATTTTACTTACCAGAATGCAGAAAGTAATTCCCCCACTGCTCACACTGATGATACACCTCACACTGTGCAATTTCATTTTCATGATGAGGAAATGCAAGATCTATTCCACCGGTATGGATGTCCAGCTGCTTTCCAAACACTGCACTGTAACAATATTTTCCTGATCAGTAAGTAGAGCACCACAGAAGCTTTTTGTAAAAAGAAATGCAGATAAAAATAAGATGAAACAACATATATTTAAGCGTACAACTTAGTAACTGCAGTTTTAGAACAAGATTTTACATATACCTTGGATACCAAAACTGCAGCAGAACTTGTACAGACAGGACCCATATCTGTTCACAATTACTTTTCCTTACTAGAAGCAATTCCTTAAAGGACAGCAAGCAGGACGTCTCCTTTCCTTGTTCTGCTACAGTTTCAGTATCAGACAGGTGCCTTTATGTGCACACCTAACAACTTATTTCTATAAATTTGGTATTACTCTTCCTTATCTTGTACCTTTTCTGTAAGAATTCAAACAATAGTGTGTGCAATCAGGTCAAGCTGGGCAGGTTAGCAACTTTATTTTACCTGTTAAACAAAGTTTACACTTACAGCCTCATAGGAATGTGAGTCAACCTTAATTGCTCAGAAACCAGAAGTGCTCAAGCAGGGAAAGATGCAAGGCCTACAGACACACAGGCAAACAAACAGGCCTCCCATATGTCACCTTAACAAGGTGCTCCTGGTAGCTGGCTAAACATTAATACTTTGGTCCCTTTTTGAGACAGAACACCCTGCTAACACTGTACCACATGATGGCTTTGCAGAAGCTGTTGGGGCACAGGAGGAAAAGACAAGGAGGAGAAGAGAGAAGGAAGAAAGAGCAGCTGTCACCATTTCCCAAGTTCATCGTTCTCTGCTCCTGCCTGCTTCAAAACCAGCTAAAGCACAAATCTTCCCAGGACTGACCCTCACCTTCCCTTGTGCCACCTACAGAGGAGCAATTCCCGTTTCCTCCAACAAAACCATTAAGAGCTGGAGAGAGGTGACAGATGGATCTGCCAAATGCACAGGGACAGGAGGAGCCACCCACCTCACCCCAAGGGAAAACGAGAAGAGAATGACAGACCTGAGGGGATCAAAGCAGGGGATTCCCTCCTCCAGGGTGGCTCTAGAGACCAGAGACTCCTCATTCAAAGACTTAGCAAAATTAATTCACCTAACATAAAGTGCTTTGAGATACTTGGCAAAACAGACAGCTAAGTAAGTATTGCTTAAAAATGGGCCTTCAGCAGCTGACTGGGACAACAAATTGTTTTAGGCCACTTACCAAGGGAAGCTCTCCATTTTTCACAGTCCAAGATTACTACAATCATGCTCTCAGTGGGTCTTTTATTTATGTGGCAGGAGCCTCATCCAGCCTCAGTAAAACACATTTTTACAGAAAGAAATGCAGACTATAAACAGCACTGCATTAGCAGACAAGCCATGTTGAAACTGGCATTTCTTATCTGTGCACTACTGTCAGAGGTTGTACATTAAACACAGCATGATTTTGTGCACTTTGATTGCTTTAAGAGCTGCCTCACTATGCTGAAACTATTTACAGACAGAAAATCACCCTTATGAACACTTTTCACAAGCAGGTGGAAAAGACTAACAATCCCAGGTGCACCAGAAAAGCATATGAAAGAAAAACCTAAGGCAGCTGGTTCCACCTTCTTTCAGCTTTAGCTGAAAATTTAAGCTGAACAAGGTCAGATCTAAACTATTTCTTATTAGCTTCCAAAAAAAGATCTGAGACTAATGCAAAACTAAGTACACTATCAATCTTCCAGGAGAGAAGACTCTTTCTCCTGTGGTGAAAATGAAACTTTAAATTAAGAGCAAATTACATCAAACCAACTGCAAGCAAAACACTACTCAGCAAGAATGCTGAATAACACTTAGATTATGAGCACGAACATCCACAGCTGCTGTTAAGGTAAGGCCAGCAAGATCTCACAGATCAAGCTGTAATCCCACACCCCGTCCTCCTGACACCTACATCCTGAATTAGGTCTGATGGAGACTGCTAGAAGTGGAAGGGAAGCAATGAAAGAGGAACCATAACTTTCACCACACCTTTGGTTACTCAGCTCAAGCTAAAAGACTGCTAATGGACTGTGTGATCCCGTGTGCTGTATTTTAAACACCAAGTCTGACTCTAGAGAAGATGCCAAAACATGGAGACAGCTGTGACAGTAAGGTGAAGCAGAGTTTATCTGGGCCACATGTGACATCCCAAGTTAATGGTCACACATTAAAACCAGTGCTACCTACTGTCAGAAAACAATTTCAGTACTGCTGCTACCATTGTACTGTGACTGAAAATGAAAAAGAGCATTAGATTTATCAAAACCCAAGAAATCTGACCTTGATATTGTGGAACATTCAATGTGCCATCCAGGCCGTCCTTTTCCCCAGGGAGAATTCCAAGATAGCTCCTGAGGCTTGGCAGCCTTCCACAGGGCAAAATCTTTACCATGTCGTTTGTCAGAATCAGCTGGCAAGAAGAAGTGATTTGTTAATGGGATATGTCTCAAAGAAAAAAAATGACCAAATGAAAGCAAGAGGAAATGTGTATTTAGTGAACTACTCTGATTTTAATCCCCTTCAATCAACTTCTTTTCACTACAACTTCCCTCTCTTCCCCCTCACATAGAGGAAAATTGAAATATTGAAATATTGAAATAGATTTCGACAAGCTACAAAGATGGATTCAAGATTCCTTAATATATCCTATCCTATCAGTCCTTTTATCCTTCCCCAGTTTGCCTTATTTTTCATTCATTTAGTTACATATCAGCCAGTTTCCCCAGGACAAATTGACTGCACTACAGCAGAAAAGGTAATAAAACCAAACCAAACCACACATAAAAACAAACAAACAAAAACCCCCACTATTTTTTTCTCTGGGACACAATTACTTTGTGTTTTAGATTTTATAAAACAAAGTGCACAGATGTAAGAATCAAAACTCTTCTTGGACAGCAGCAATTTTTCACTACTTTTCACTAGTTTTCACCAATGGGTTCTCTACAAAGGTTTTCTCACAGCTATATTTGTTCTTTCTTTCACTACATTGCCAAGGATGCAGTTGTTTTTTCTACAATACTCCAGGAATGTTCATCTCTGCTGACTCCCAACCTCCAGTCAAACACCTCCAGTCAAACCCCTGGCAGGAGCCAGAGAACAGGGCTCTGGACTCTGGACTTTGTTCCTGACAAATACAGGACCTCACTTTTAGAATCATACAACTCAAAAATTCCTAAGAACTAAAGATACAGAAATATAAACCTAGTGCTATCCACTGAATCTTTGCCTGGGCTCTTTCACTACACTGCCAAGTTCTGAGTGACCAGTATCTGCTGACTCCAACCCTTTTCTGCTCTTTTTTGAGTATACTGCTACAAAAGACCACTCTTCAACTTCTCAGTTGTAAGTAAAACCAGAGTCAAAATCTTTAGAAATAAGAATGTACTTAAGTTGTGGCTAGAGGGGAAGCAGCGTAAAACACATGATCAATCACAGCTGAGGCTGGAAGGCACATCTGGGGACAGTCTAACCCAACCCCCTGCTCAGAGCAGAAGCAGCTACAGCAGGCTGCCCAGGATGGTGTCCAGTTAGGCTTTGACTGAGGATAGAGACTCCACAAACTCTGAGCAACATGGTTTGTGTTAACCATCCTCAGGGTAAAAAGGATTTTTCTTGGTTTTAAATGAAATTTCCTGAATTTCAAGTTGTGATCAGTGCCTCTTGTCCCATCACCAAGCACCACAGAGAAAAGCCTGGCTCCATCTGCTCTACTCCATCAGTATGAGTACACATGGGCAGGATTCCCCTGAGCCTTCTCTTCTCCAGGCTCAGTGGTCCAGCTCTGTCTGCTTTTCCTCATATGAAAGATGCTCCAGTATTTGGAGATGAAAGATGCTCCTCCATCATTATTGTGGCCCTTTGCTGGCTTTTCCCGCTGCTGTTCTGGGAGCCAGCACCAGCCCTGCACTCCAGGCAGTCTCACCTGTGCTGAGCAGAGAAGGATCACCTCCACTGAGCTGCTGGCAATGCTCCTCCTCCCTGTGCAGCCCAGGAGGAGCTGGTTCCCTGCACTCAGTAATTACCTCTAAATCACTGTTGACAAGATGCATTCCCTCTGTAAGCTGTAACGCTGAGACAACTCCAGAGCAGAACTGTGAGAAGTTCTGGCTGCACCTGAGCATCAGCCTCCAAGGCATTTTCAGCAATTACAAACAGATTTTTTTAAATGATGAAATACTGAACTTTAGATTGCAAACGGATGCAGGAGACCTGAAACAAATTCTCTGACACAGAGACCTGATCAGACCCTTACTACTCTGCTGAACAGAGGTTCAGCAACCCTGCAAAGCAGGAACTGGAGCAAAATCTCCACAGCCCAGGGTACAGGCCTGCTCTAGCACAGCCTATGAAGAGATTGCTCACCCTCACACAGAGGCTGCTCAGCCCAGTGACAAGTAATGAAGGAAGCAATTCATCCAGTTAACCTCAGAGCAGTGCAACTGCCCCAACAAGAACAAGGTAGGTGAGGTTTCCCTGTGTTTTCCCTTGAGTACCTCACTGCTGGCTACTGCAACAGCAAGAACACCACCCCACTGTGAAGTTTCTATGTATCACTGCCAAGTATTTAATTAAAATTGCTTAAGAATCCTAATTGTTCTAAGCTGCCAGAACAAAGGTATAGAGGGAAGGACAAAAGAAAGAAGAAAAACCAAGTTTCCTCCTGCACTGGCAACAGTGAGCACCTCAAAAAATAACTACAAAAGCACCGTAATCCTAATTAACCAGAAACTTAGCTATACGCAATGGGTCAGAAAACTGTTTCAGACTGTCAAATGGAAGTCTGCACATAGATGCAAAATGTATTCAAACAATGCATTAACACAAACAAGCTCATGCCACAAACTCACCTGCTTCATCTTGGACATCAGGGTTAATAGCAGTTAACACTCCGTATCTTTTTCCCCAGGACTTAACATCAAAATAAACATTACCTAATACAAAAGAAATGTTTAGTTGCATAGCAAAGATGGAGCACATTGATGAGAACTTGATAACATTTCCCTGAAAGCAAAGAAAAAGTGCTCTTCCACTCCCATTTGAAATTCTGATTTAGAAATTCAGAAATATGGCAAAAGCAGTAGCAGATGTTTCCACACTATCCAGTTTTTCAGTAACCTCTGTGTACATGCTCACTCTGCCCACAGCATAACTTTGAATTCTGGGGATCTCCCAGGTTCTTTCTTGCCAATGCAAAATCAGCAATCCCCTCCCCTACTGCAGCTCAAGCTACACCTAGTCCAGTTACAATGCACTTGAATTCTTCTACAACCACCAGCTCTGCTAAAAAAAGAAATCCACACATTTTGCTTTGCAGACACATCTTTTACAGCACATAGGACATACACAGCTCCTCTTCAGAGGTTCCCCCAGCTTTCTTATAGAAACCAGGCCAGGATTTCCCCAAGGAGTTTAGACAGCAGTTTATTACCGTAAACAATTATAATAAATAATGAGCTACATTTAACTTAGAAATTGAGTAATAGTTGTTCTACCCACTCCTGTCATCACAAACAACTCACTCACACCCTGTTAAGTAACAGAAGGAAAGCCTGGCACAAGGTATCTCATCTGATTCCAAAATAGGATTACTAAGAGCAATGACTTCCTATACATGTGCTGAACAAGGAGTTACCTTGCTCAGAGTCTTACCTTGCGAGGTTGCATAAGCTTGTCCACTGGAAATTATTGTTTTTATAAAGGAAATTATTTGAGGAATATTGTCAGTCACCCTCATATATACCGTAGGAGGAAGGACCTTAAAGAAAGAGTAACATTGCATTAACACACTGCCAATGAGTTCCTTCACTCTAGAAAACAAAAAAAAAAGAACATTCTCCTCAATTTTATCTTTAAAAAACATTGCAAGTATCATAAAAATTCATAAGCAGTATTTAAGATAATACACACACAGAAAAAATATTTGAGGGTGGCAAAGAAAAACCCCGATTTTCCCAGTGGCTCCCTCTTTGCTTCTAACAGGGAGACAAGAAGCAAAGTCACTTGAAATCAATGAAAGAAGATTTTGTGTTTCCTGTGCTTTCAATCGGGCTGTTTCTGCATTACAGTAGTATCTGTGAATCAAGGATCTACTGAATATGGAAAAAAACTGTTCCAAAGTTTCACTTGGTCATTCCAAAGCTCAGAATTGCTTCTCCCCATATCTCCTTACTCAAAAGGTGTGTAATATCATTCCAGAGGAATGATAAAGTAAATCAGCACTCAGTTTCCAAGCAACAAATTTATTTTTTCAGAGCAAACTCTCAAAACCAGATTCTTTACCAAAAATAATTGCTTAGAAATACTCTTAAATTTAGAATCTTGAGTGTTTGTACCTTTAAGGCAGTCATATCTTGTTTAAAGTCTTCTTCATAAATACGAGCAAGAGCCACTGGTGATATATTCATCTGAAAAAAAGAGAAGCAGATTAGCAAATCATAAGTCAGAGTAATGATATAAAATATGGCAATCTTTTCTCAGACAGCTAATAGCTAATTGGAAGACTTAGAGAGCCCCCAAGGTAAAGAGTCAGACAGGCTTATTAATCTAACATTGACAGGGAGGAGATATAAATTACAAATAACTTAGAAGTAGTATTTCATTTATGCTTAATTTACAAAATATTAATATATCTCTTTTAAGAGAAAGCAACCAAAGACTAAAATAATAA